>NC_092374.1:79832879-80132879 GCF_030028105.1 Mobula birostris | reverse complement strand
CTAATTATTTATATCACATCAAAAGCTGGCTGTCTGGGACGAGAAGGCCTTCAGCCCGTGATCCTGTGGTCAAATCTGTCGGGTATTCTCGTGTCCAATATCATAGCAACCGGGATGCAGATGTTGGTGAAGAGGGTGTTTTTTTTCCTTGGACTTTGGGAAGGAAAGAGGATACTCTTCAGTCAACAGGCTGGGCTTGGGAAATGCTAAATGCGTAAGGAGAGGACCTCACTTTCGTTACCCCGGCCCAGCCTGGAGTGTCTGGGCAAGCTGGCATGTCAGCCCTTGGGGGCACTGGGAAATTGGGCTGCCATGCATCGGGGAGAAGGGTCCGGGTCCTGTAGCAAATGGAGGGGGTGGGGTATGGGCAGTGAATGCCAGCTGATGCTACAAGTACTCTGCCTTCAAGTACATTACGGTGTGATTCACCAGGCGATGTCAGTCGCCTCTGTGATACAATGAGAATGGGGAGTCCAAACTGGAAAATAGTTTCTTTTTAACCCAGTTGCATGAAATGTAACTGAAACTAAAGCAACCCAAGTTTGTTAGCCTTCTCCAACATTAATCCCTTCATTTAACATGCTCCGTAAACTCTTCCTCAGTGACTGAGCTGCACCCGTATCTCCTCCCGTGGTGGCCTGCCTGATTATTGCTCTGATCAGCACCCAGGGGATTCTTTTCAATGTTAATAACACTGTGTATGTGGAAAGTGAAGTTCCATGTCAGCCATAGATGTGATTCCACAAGGTTGGAATTGTGGATGGTGAGAAGGCTAGGCAAGAGCTTTGAATTCCCAGAAGTGTTGTATTTCCAGGAGTAAGTATTTGGGGAATGGTTGAAATTAGTGGAACTGCCGAGGTGTAGCCTGTGCTTATAAAGAGTGTGCTTAAACGCTATAATAAAAGCCGGTGTGAGTTTGAACAACTCTAACATTGTGTCTGTATACTTTCTCAGTCAATGGCACTGGCTGGTGTACTTAGATACAAAGGTGTACACAGACCAGACCTGACCAGACCACATTGTGTATTTGAAATTTCTCAGCCAATGGCACTGGCTGGTGTACTTGGATACAAAGTTGTCACAAAGCAGACATAGACATAGAACAGTACAGCACAGGAGCAGGCCAGTTATCCCACAATGTTGTGCATAACCCCTAAAAAGCAAATCAAAAACACTCAAACACTAATCCCTCCTACTTACACAGTGTCCATTTCCCACCATCTTCCTTATATCCATGTGCCTCTCCAAACATCACTTAGAAGCCTCTAATGTATTTGCTGTTACCATCATACCAGACAGTGCATTCCAGCCATTCACCATTCTCTGATCTTTCACATCCCCTTTGAAGCTAGCCCCCCTCCCACCTTCAATGCATGCCCTCTGATATTAGAAAGATATTCCCTGTCTACTTTATCTATGCCTCTCATAAACTTATAAACCTCTATCGGATCTCCCCTCAGTATAGTCACTCCGGAGAAAACAACCAACATTATCCAGCCTGTCATGATAGCACATGCTCTCTAAACCAGGCAGCGTTCTGGTAAGCCTCTTCTGCACCCTCCCCAAAGCATCCACATCCTTCCGATAGTGGGGCGACCAGAACTTTATGCAATACTCCAGATGTGGTTGAACCAAAGATTTATAAAGTTGCAACATAACCTCTTGACTTTTGAACTCAGTGCTCAAGCATTCCATAAGCCTTCTTAATCACCCTATCAGATTGTGTAGTGGCTTTCAAGGAGTTATGAACTTGGATCCCAAGGTCTCTCTGTTCAGCAACACTGTTAAGGATCTTGCCCTTAACTGTGTACTGTCTCCCTGCATTTGCCCTACCAAGGTGCAACATGTCACAGTTATCTTGGTTAAACTCCATCTGCCATTTCTCTGCCCATATCAGCAACTGATCTATATTATGCTGTATTCTTTGCCTGTCTTCTCCACTATCCACAACTCCACCAATATTGGTATCATCCATAAACTAGCACATCTACGCTTTCATCTGGGTCATTTATATACATTACAAACAGCAGAGGTCCCAGCACAGATCCCTGCAGAGCACCACTAATTACAGACCTCCAGCTCCAATAAGTCCCTTCAACCATCACCCTCTGCCTTCTATACTCAAGCCAGTTGTGAATCCTAACAGCCAATTCACTGCAGACACCATCCCTCTTAATCTTCTGGAGTGGCGGCCCTGAGGAATTTTGTCAAACACCTTCCTAAAATCCATGTAGACAACATCGACTCTCATCAATCTCTCTCATCGCCTTCTGAAAAACCTCAATCAATTTGGTAATACAAGACCTGCCCTGCACAAAGCCATGGCTCTCCCTAATTAGGTCAAGAGTTTCCAAATACTCACATATCCTATCCCTAAGAATTTTCTCCAGCAATTTCCCTACAACTGAGGTAAGACTCACTGGTCTGTAATTCCCAGGATTTTCTTTTGTTCTCTAATAGAGGGACAACATTTGCCACTTACCAGTTCTCTGGGACCTCACCTGTGGCTACAGAGGACATGCAGATACTGGTCAAGGGCTCAGCAATCTCGTCTCTTGCCTCCTTCAATAACTTGGGGTAAATCCCATCAGGGCCTGAGTCAATACTCATTAGCAGGCCCAATACGTCCTCCTCCCTGACACCTAAAAATCCTTACATATTTATACATTCGCACTGATCGGCTGGTCCTCCATGTCCTTTTCCTTGGTAAACACTGAAGCAAAGTACTCATTAAGTGCCTCACTCACATTCTCTGCATCCAAACAAATATATCCCCCCCTTTACCCTTGAGTGGTCCCACCCTCTCCCTATTTATCCTCCCGCTCTTGCTGTCTGTATGTACAGAATGACTTGGGATTCACTTAATCCTACTTGCCAAGGACTTTTCAAGACCCCTCCCAGCTTTCCTAATTCCCTTCTTTAGTTCTTTCATGGCTTCTTTATACCTTCTCGTGCTTTGTTTGATCCTAACTTCTGAAGTTTTACATACTTTTCCATTTTCCTTCTTGACTAAATCCATAACTCCTCTGGACATTCGAAGTTCTCTTATCTTTCCATCCATGGGACTTTTGAACTGAAAAGATTAAGTCTGCAGATATTAAGGAAGATGATGTGCTGGAGCTTTTGGAAAGCATCAAGTTAGATAAGTCAATGGCACCGGACAAGATGTACCCCAGGCTACTGTGGGAAGCGAGGGAGGAGATTGCTGAGCCTCTGGCGATGATCTTTGCATCATCGGTGGGGACAGGAGAGGTCCTGGAGAATTGGAGGGTTGCGGATGTTGTTCCCTTATTCAAGAAAGAGAGCAGAGATAGCCCTAGAAATTATAGTCCAGTGAGTCTTACTGCAGTGGTTGGTAAGTTGATGGAGAGGATCCTGAAAAGGCAGGATTTATGAACATTTGGAGAGGTATAATATGATTGGGAATAATCAGCATGGCTTTGTCAAAGGCAGGTCATGCCTTACGAGCCTGATTGAATTTTTTGAGGATGTGACTAAACACATTGATGAAGGTAGAGCAGTAGATGTAGTGTATATGGATTTCAGCAAGGCATTTGATAAGGTACACCATGCAAGGCTTATTGATAAAGTAAGGAGGCATGGGATCCAAGGGGACATTGCTTTGTGGATCCAGAACTGGCTTGCCCACAGAAGGCAAAGAGTGATTGTAGATGGGTCATAATCTGCATGGAGGTCAGTCGCCAGTGGTGTGCCTCAGGGATCTGTTCTGGGATGACTTCTCTTAGTGATTTTTATAAATGACCTGGATGAGGAAGTAGAGGGATGGGTTAGTAATTTTGCTGATGACACAAAGGTTGGAGGCGTTGTGGATAGTGTGGAGGGCTGTCAGAGGTTACAGTGGAACATTGATAGGATGCAAAACTGGGCTGAGAAGTGGCAGATGGGGTTCAGCCCAGGTAAGTGTGAGGTGGTTTATCTTGGTAGGTCAAATATGAGAGCAGGATATAGTATTAATTGTAAGACTCTTGGCAGTGTGGAGGATCAGAGAGACCTTGTGCTCCGAGTCCATAGGACACTCAAAGCTGCTGTGCAGGATGACTCTGTGGTTAAGAAGGCATATGGTGTATTGGCCTTCATCGATCATAGGTTTGAGTTTAGGATCCGAGAGGTAATGTTGCAGCTATATAGGACCCTGGTCAGACTCTACTTGGAGTACTGTGCTCAGTTCTGGATGCCTCACTGCAGGAAGGATGTGGAAACCATAGGAGATTTACAAGGATGTTGCCTGGACTGGCCTTAGGAGAATAGGTTGAGTGAACTTGGCTTTTTCTCCTTGGAGTGATGGAGGATGAGAGGTGTCCTGTTAGAGGTGTATAAGATGATGAGACACATTGATTGTGTGGACAGTCAGAGGCATTTTTCCCCAGGGCTGAAATGACTAGTGTGAGAGAGCACATTTTTAAGGTGCTTGGAGGTAGGTACAGAGGAGATGTCAGGGGTAAGTTTTTTTACACAGGGAGTGGTGAGTGCATGGAATGGGCTGCTGGCAAAGGTGATGGATGCAGATACAACAGGGTCTTTTAAGAGATTCCTGGGTAGGTACATGGAGCTTAGAAAAATAGGGAGCTATGGGTAATCCTAGGTAATTTCTAAGGTAAGGACATGTTTGGCACAGCTTTGTGGGCTGAAGGGCCTGTATTGTGCTGTAGGTTTTCTATGTTTCATCTCTTTCCTTCTAACAGGAACATACCTTTCCTGCACTCTGCAATTGATCTTTACACACCCTCTGCATGTCTGATGTGGACTTGCCAGAGAAAAAGTGTTCCCAATTAATTCTTAGTTCCTGCCTAATGCTGTCATAATTTGCCCTACTGCAATTTAAAGCACTCTCTCAAGGACCATACCTATCTTTAACTATAGCTATCCTGAAAGTTAAGGAGTCGTGATCACTCTTCCCTAACTGTTCACTGACTAAAAGGTCAGTCACCTGGCAAAGCTGATTACCCAACACCAGCATTCCAGTATGAATACAGAATTGTTCACAGACCAGACCACACTGTCTGTTTTGAATTTCTCAGTCAGTGGCACAGGCTGGTGTGTTTGAATGGAGTGTTGTAGACTGAGAGAGCACACTGTGTATTTTGGAATCAGGAATCAAGTTTCATTCTTGCTGTTTTATGATGCGAAATGTTGTTTTCCAGCAGCAACACAGTGTAAAGACATAAACATATAGTTTACTTTATACTTTATACTTTATTGTTGCCAAAGAATTGATACTAGAACGTACAATCATCACAGAGATATTTGATTCTGTGCTTCCCGCTCCCTGGATTACAAATATTAAATATTAAAAATATTTAAAATAGTAAAAATTAGTAAATATAAAAATTTAAATTATAAATCATAAATAGAAAATAGAAAAATGGAAAGTAAGGTCGTGTAAAAAAAGTGAGAGGCAGGTCCGGATATTTGGAGGGTACGTCCCAGATCCAGGTCAGGATCTGTTCAGCAGTCTTATCACAGTTGGAAAGAAGCTGTTCCCAAATCTGGCCGTACAAGTCTTCAAGCTCCTGAGCCTTCTCCCGGAGGGAAGGGGGACGAAAAGTGTGTTGGCTGGGTGGGTCGTGTCCTTGATTATCCTGGCAGCACTGCTCCGACAGCGTACGGTGTAAAGTGAGTCCATGGACGAAAGATTGGTTTGTGTGATGTGCTGCGCTGTCTTCACGATCTTCTGCAGCTTCTTCTAGTCTTGAGCAGGACAACTTCCATACCAGGTTGTGATGCACCCTAGAAGAATGCTTTCTACGGTGCATCTATAAAAATTAGTGAGTGTTTTAGGGGATAGGCCAAATTTCTTCAGTTTTCTCAGGAAGTAAAGGTGCTGGTGGGCTTTCTTGGCAGTGGACTCTGCTTGGTTGGACCAAGTCAGGTCATTTGTGATATTGACCCCGACGAACTTAAAGCTTTTGACCTGTAAATGACTGTATATTACAAAATAAACAGATATTGGAATAAATAAAATAATACGCTCATGTTTGTGGGTTCAGAAAGCTAATGGCAGAAGGAAGATTCCATTCCTGAATCATTGAGTGTGGATCTTCAGGATCCTGTACCTCCTCTCCAATGGAAGTAACAAGAAGAGGGCATGTTCCAGATGACGAGGGGCTTTTATGATGGATGCTGTCTTTTTGAGGCACTGCCTCTGAAAGATATCCTCGACGGTGGGGAACAGTTATGTCTGTGATGGAGCTGGCCCAGTCTGCATCCCTCTGTAGCCTCTTGCTATGCTGCATGTTGGAGGCTCCGTACCAGGCTGCGATGTAACCGGTTAGTGAAGTGAAATGCCCTGATTTAAAATACTTGTGTTTCTTTTCAAAACACTTCCATCCCTATCTCTGTGATTTTCCTTAAACCCTGCAACCCTCTGAGAAATTGGCACCCTCAAGAATGCTTGAATCATTCTCATCTCGGCATTTACTGTCTGCTGTTGGAAGGTGAGGCCAGAGTTCTGGAATTCCGACCAGAAAACTGACTGCTTCTCTCCAACCCTCTCTTCCGCTCGTACATGGCAACAACAAACTGTGATAAGTGTTGCTTGCCTACCCTGATAGCTTAAACAATTCTTTAAGATTTTATCTTTGCTAATTTCTACTCCCATACAGAGTCTTGGAGCGTATTACCTTGGAGGTGAGATTCCTGTGAAGAGTCTTGGCGTGTGTTACTTTGAAAGGGAGACTTTAGTGAAGAGTCCTTGGAATGTATTACCATAAGACCATAAGATATAGCAGCAGAATTAGGCCCTTTGATGCATAACGTCTGCTCTGCCATTTTATCAGGGCTTTTCCATTTCCTTCTCAGCCCCAGTCTCCTGCCTTCTCCCTGTATCACTTCATGCCCTGACCAATCAGGAATCTATCAATCTCTGCCTTAAGTATACCCAATGACTTAGCCTCCGCAACTGCCTGTGGCAATGAATTCCACAGATACAGTTGAAGTCAGAAGTTTACATACACCTTAGCCAAATACATTTAAACTCAGTTTTTCACAATTCCTGACATTTAATCCTAGAAAACATTCCCAATCTTAGGTCAGTTAGGATCACTACTTTATTTTAAGAATGTGAAATCTCAGAATAATACTAGAAAGAACGATTTATTTCAGCTTTTATTTCTTTCATCACTTTCTCAGTGGGTCAGAAGTTTACATACACTTTGTTAGTGTTTGGTAGCATTGCCTTTAAATTGTTTAACTTGGGTCAAACATTTTGGGTAGCCTTCCACAAGCTTCTCACAGTAAGTTGCTGGAATTTTATTCCATTCCTCCAGACAGAACTGGTGTAACTGAGTCAGGTTTGTAGGCCTCCTTGCTCGCACACGCTTTTCAATTCTGCCCACAAATTTTCTATTGGATTGAGGTCAGGGCTTTGTGATGGCCACTCCAATACCTTGACTTTGTTGTCCTTAAGCAATTTTGCCACAACTTTGGCGGTATGCTTGGGGTCATTGTCCATTTGGAAGACCCATTTGCGACCGAGCTTTAACTTCCTGGCTGATGTCTTGAGATGTTGGTTCAATATATCCACATAATTTTCTTCCCTCATGATGCCATCTATTTTGTGAAGTGCACCAGTCCCTCCTGTAGCAAAGCACCCCCACAACATGATGCTGCCATCCCCATACCTCACGGTTGGGATGGTGTTCTTTGGCTTGCAAGCCTCACCCTTTTTCCTCCAAACATAAGGATGGTCATTATGGCCAAACAGTTCAATTTTTGTTTCATCATACCAGGGGACATTACTCCTAAAAGTAAGATCTTGCACTTGCAAACTGTAGTCTGGCTTTTTTATGGCGGTTTTGGAGCAGTGGCTTCTTCCTTGCTGAGCAGCCTTTCAGGTTATGTCAATATAGGACTCATTTTACTGTGGATATAGATACATGTCTACCTGATTCCTCCAGCATCTTCACAAGGTCCTTCACTGTTGTTCTGGGATTGATTTGCACTTCTAGCGCCAAAGTATGTTCATCTCTAGGAGACAGAATGCGTCTCCTTCCTGAGCGGTATGACGGCTGTGTGGTCCCATGGTGTTTATACTTGCATACTATTGTTTGTACAGATGAACATGGTACCTTCAGGCATTTGGAAGTTGGTCCCAAGGATGAACCAGACTTGACATCATTTTCTGACCTCAATCCGATAGAAAATTTGTGGGCAGAACTGAAAAAGCATGTGCGAGCAAGGAGGCCTACAAACCTTACTTAGTTACACCAGTTCTGTCTGGAGGAATGGAACAAAATTCCAGAAACTTACTGTGAGAAGCTTGTGGAAGGCCACCCAAAATGTTTGACCCAAGTTAAACAATTTAAAGGCAATGCAAATACTAACAAAGTGTATGTAAACTTCTGACCCACCGGGAAAGTGATGAAAGAAATAAAGGCTGAAATAAATCATTCTCTCCACTATTATTCTGACATTTCATATTCTTAAAATAAAATAGTGATTTTAACTGACCTAAGACAGGGAATGTTTTCAAGGATTAAATGCCAGAAATTGTGAAAACTTAGTTTAAATATATTTGGCTAAGGTGTATGTAAACTTCTGACTTCAACTGTACATCACTCTCTGGCTAAAGAAATACCTCCTCATCTCCATTCTAAATTGATATCCCTCTATTCTGAGGCTGTGTCCTCTGGTCTTAGACTCCCCCACCATCAGAACCATCATCTCCAATTCACTCTATTGAGGCCATCTACATTCGATGGGTTTCAATAAGATTCCCCTTTCATTCTTCTGAATTCCAGTGAAAGCAAGTCTTGAATCATCTAATATCCTTGATATGATGAGCCTTTTATCCCTAGAAAGCTCTCCAATGTCAGCATATCGTTTCTAAGATAAGGGGCCCAAAACAGCTCACTAGAGAGGCCTCACCTGCAGCTTATAAATTCTCAGTCTTAGATTCTTGGTTTTATATTCTAGTCCTCTTGAAATGAATGCTAACATTGTATTTGCCTTCCTCACCACAGACTCAGCCTGCAAATTCACCATTAGCAAATCCTGCATGAGGATTCTGAAGTCTCTTTGTGCCCCAGATTTTTGTATTTTCTCTCGATTTAGAAAATAGTTTATGCTTTTATCTCATCTACCAAAGGGCATGTCCATCTACCACTTCTTTGCCCATTCTCTAAATCTGTCTAAGTCCTTCTGGAGCCTGTCTGCTTTCAACACTACCTGGCCCTCCACCTATCCTGGTATCATCTGCAAACTTGGCCACAAGTTCTGTCATCCAAATCATTGACATATAACATGAAAAGAAGCCATCCCAACGGAGTTCCTCGTGGACACCACTAGTCAGTGGCAGCCAACCAGAAAAGATTTTCTTTATTCCCTCTTTGCTTTCTGACAATTGGCCAAAGCTCTATCTATGCTAGTATTTTTCCTGTAATACCATGGGCTCTTAACTTGGTAAGTAGTCTCATGTATGGCACCTTGTCAAAGGCTTTCTGAAAATCCAAGAACACAACACCTACTGATTCTCCTTTATCCGTCCTTTGTTAATGTTATTCCTTCAATGAATTCTAACAGATTTGTCAGGCAAAATTCTCCCTTCAGAAAGCCATGCTGACTTTGGCTTATTTTAACATGTGCCTCCAAGTACCCCAAAACACACCCTAAACAGTCGATTCCAACATTATCCCAACCACTAAGGTCAGACTAATTGGTCTATAATTTCCTTTCTTCTGCCTTTATCCCTTCTTGAAGAGTGGAATGACATTTGCATTTTCATTCCCCTGGAACTATGCAAGAATCTATAGATTTTTGAAAGATCATTACTAATGACTCCACAATCTCTTTGGGGTGTACACCATATGGTCCATTTGATTTATCTACCTTTAGACCTTTCAGTTGTCCAAGAATCTCTCCATAGTAATGGCAACTTCACTTACTTCTGTTCCATGACATTCTTGAATTTCTGGCATACTGAAGTCTGGCACAGTGAAGATGGGCGCAAAATACTTATTCAGTTCATCCACCATTTCTTTGTCCCTCATTACTACCTCTCTGGCATCATTTACCAGTGGTCTGATATCTACTCTCGCCTCTCTTTCACTCTTTATATACCTGAAGAAATGTTTGGTATTGTTTTAACTATAATTGGCTAGTTTACCTTTGTATTCCAACTTTTCATTCTTTATGACTTTTTTTTAGGTGTTTTCTGTTCGTATTTGAAAGCTTCCCAATCCTCCAACTTCCCATTGATTTTTGCTCTATTATATTGTCTTTCTTTGGCTTTTTTGTTGGCATTGGCTTTGACTTCTCATCAGCTATGGTTGTGTCATTTTGTATTTACAATACTTCTTTGGGATGTATCTCACCTACACCTTCCAAATTACTCCCAGCAATTTCAGCCATTGCTGGTCTGTTGTCATCCCTGGTGGTGTCCCCTTCTAATCAATTTTGGCCAGCTCCTCTCTCATGCCTCAATAATACCCTTTTCTTCACTTTAATACTGATATATCTGACCTTAGCTTCTCCATCTCAAATTGCAGGGCGAATTCTGTCATATTATGATCACTGTTTCCTCCAGGTTCCTTTACCTTAAGCTCTCTAGTCAGTTCGGTTCATTACACAACACCCAATCCAGAATTGCTGATCCCCTGGTGGCTCAACCCCAAGTGGCTCAAAAAAAAACATCTTGTAGGCATTCTATAAATTTCCCCTCTTGGGTTCCAGCACCAATCTGATTTTCCAATCTACCTGCATATTGACATCACCATGACTATCATAACATAGACCTTTTGACATACAGTTTCTAACTCCCATTGTAATTTGTGGCTCACAACTTTTCTACTTTTCGGACGTCTGTATATAACTCCCATCAGAGTCTTTTTACCTTCACAATTTCTTAGCTCTACTCACAATGACTCTACACCTTCCAGTCCAATGTCATCTCTTTCCAATGACATGATTTCATTTTTTTTTACCACCAGATCAACCTCACTCTCTCTGCCTACCTGTCTGTACCTTCAAAACAATGTGGATCCTTGGATTTTAAGCTCTCAGCTACAGTGTATAATCTTCTTTCAACTGTGATTCAGTGATGCCCACATGACAACCCCTAACTGTGTTACAAGTTCATCTACCTTGTACCATATACTGCGTGCATTCAAATTCTGTCCTGCACTCATCAACCTTTCTGATTTTGTCCTCCTTTCACATTGTAACTCATCTGGTTGACTGCAATTTTGCCTCTCCTTGCCAGCAGTCCCACTGCACACTTCCTCTGTAAGCTAACTACTCCATCCTCAGCCCTTCCCATTCCTCTGCCAAATGAGTTTAAATCCTCTTGAACAACTCCAGAAAACCTGCCTGTAATGATATTGGTCCCAGTTGGGTTCAGGTGTAACCCATTCCTTTTGTACAGGTTATGCCTTCCCCAGAAGAGGTCCTAATGATCCAGAAATCTCAATCCCTGCCCCTGCACCAGTTCCTCACCCAGACAGTTATCTGTTGAATGCCCATGTTCTTTTCCTCACTGGTGCATGGCAGAGGCAGCAATCCAAAGATTACTACCCTGGTGGTCCTGCTGTTCAATTTTCTACCTAGCTCCCTAAAATCTCTCTTCAGGACCTTCTCACCTTCCCTACCTATGTCATTGCTGCCAATATGTACCAAAACTTGTGGCTGCTCACTCTCCCTATTTAGAATGCTGTGGACCGAGATATCCCTGACCCTGGCAGCTGAGAGGCAACATACCATCCAGTGTCCCTTTGGGTCCATAGAATCTCCTCTCTATTCCTCTGACTATGGAATCTCCTATCACTATTGCAGCCTCTTCTCTTCTGAGCTGCAGTGGCTGAGACCCAGTTACTGCAGCTCCCCCGGTAGGTTGTCCCTCTTAACAGTACACTCAATATTGAGGGGAATGGCCACTGGGATACGCTGTACTAGCTGGCTATTTCCCTTCCTTCTCCTTACAATTACCCAGTTACCTGCCTCCTGCCTCCTGCAAGTTAGGGGTGACCACCTCCCTGTCACTTCTATCTATCACCTCCTCAGTCTCCCATTCACTGGTCGCGTGCACAAGCTTGGTGTGATTTGGGTGTGAGTAGGATGTCACTTAAACAAATGCATATTGCTTTAATCAGATCTGTCTTTGATTATGGACGTGTTGCTTATGGGTCTGACTCACACGGGTCTTACAGCCCCTATATGAAGTTCAAGTGCAAGCTTTGAGATTATGTGCTGATGCTATTATATCATCCCCAGTTTGGCCAGAAATGTCTGCGCAGGTTACAGATAGCATTGGCTTTTTGGTTTATTGTAAGAGGAGATAATGTTGGTCATCCAATAATGACAACATTAGTAGAATGTTGGGAGCACTGTATTCATAAAGTCTTTAGTTCTGAATGGAATGAATGGGCACAACATCTTGGGTTGTTCAATGTGGAAGATGGTCACAGTGTGCCCCTTTCTGTCACCCCCCCCCATTGTTTTCCCTTTGCCTGTGGATGATCTGGGTAATGACAGGATGTACAAGATGAGAAATAACTGTTTATCAGTGGCACAGGAAGTTCATCAATACATGCAAGGCAGATATTATGAGTTCTTACATATCTATACAGATGGTTCAAAAGATCCAGTGACAGGTCATATAGGTGCTTACTTATGTGCCAAAGTTTTAGATGACTATTAAGAAAAGATTATCAGACGAAGTATCATATTCACATCTGAAATGGTTGCTACCACTTTAGCCTTGAATGGGTCAAAAAAGTACCTCTTTTTATGTACTTCTGTGCTATGATTTATTCTCAGTCATGACGTCTATTAAAACAAACTGTAGGCCAGACATTCTTCTTGAGATTGGACAACATCTGTTGAGGCTGCAGGGTCTAGACCTGCATATACATTTCATATGGGTTCCTGCCCATGATGTGGTGGAGGAAACAAGGTGGCACACATTTTTGCCAAGCAATCACTTAAAATTATGCAGTGGTGCCTTTGCATAAGAGGGAGATGAAAGCAAAAATTAAGAAGTCCATTCAATCACTGTGGCAACAAGGTTCAGATAAGAAAAAGAATGGCCAGCATTCAAATAAAATTCAGAGGATGGTGGAAACTTACCTGGGAGATAGGTATTAAAGGAGAGAATAACTTATACTTACATATTTGGGCATTGGACATACTAGGTTGAATAATTCCCTCTTCAGTATTACTATGCATGATATTGGCATCTGTATGAAGTGAAATTGTCAAGAAATGGTGCAGCATATGACCATATAACAATTACAGCACGGAAACAGGCCATCTCAGCCCTTCTAGTTGGTGCCGAACTCTTACTCTCACCTAGTCCCACCGACCTGCACTCAGCCCATAACCCTCCATTCCTTTCCTGTCCATATAGCTGTCCAATTTAACTTTAAATGACAACATCGAACCTGCCTAAACCACTTCTGCTGGAAGCTCATTCCACACAGCTACCACTCTCTGAGTAAAGAAGTTCCCTCTCATGTTACCCCTAAACTTTTGTCCTTTAACTGTCAACTCATGTCCTCTTGTTTGAATACCCCTACTCTCAATGGAAAAAGCCTATCCACGTCAACTCTATCAATCCCCCTCATAATATTAAATACTTCTATCAAGTCCCCCCTCAACCTTCTATGTTCCAAAGAATAAAGACCCAACTTGTTCAACCTTTCTCTGTAACTTAGGTGATGAAACCCAGGTAACATTCCAGTAAATCTTCTCTGTACTCTCTCTATTTTGTTGACATCTTTCCTATGATTCGGTGACCAACACTGTACACAATACTCCAAATTTGGCCTCACCAATGCCTTGTACAATTTCAACATTACATCCCAACTCCTATACTCAATGCTCTGATTTATAAAGGCCAGCATGAGATTCACATGAGATTCCAATTTCAGGGAACTATGCACCATTATTCCTAGATCCCTCTGTTCTACTGCATTCTTCAAAGCCCTACCATTTACCATGTATGTCCTATTTTGATTAGTCCTACCGAAATGTAGCACCTCACATTTATCAGCATTAAACTCCATCTCCCATCTCTCAGCCCACTCTTCTAACTGGCCTAAATCTCCCTGCAAGCTTTGAACACCTACTTCATTATCCACAACGCCACCTATCTTAGTATCATCTGCATACTTACTCATCCAATTTACCACCCCATTATCCAGATCATTAATGTATGTGACAAATAACATTGGACCCAGTATAGATCCCTGAAGCACACCACTAGTCACCGGCCTCCAATCTGGCAAACAGTTATCCACCACCACTCTCTGGCGTCTCCCATCCAGCCACTGCTGAATCCATTTTACTACTTCAATATTAATACCTAATGATTGAACCTTCCTAACCAACCTTCCGTGTGGGACCTTGTCAAAGGTCTTACTGAAGTCCATATAGACAACATCCACCGCTTTACCCTCATCAACTTTCCTAGTAACCTCTTCAAAAAATTCAATAAGATTTGTCAAACATGACCTTCCATGCACAAATCCATGTTGACTGTTCCTAATCAGACCCTGTCTATACAGATAATTATATATACCATCTCTGAGAATACTTTCCATCAATTTACCCACCACTGTCGTCAAACTCACAGACCAATAATTGTTAGGTTTACTCTTAGAACCCTTTTTAAACAATGGAACAACATGAGCAATATGCCAATCCTTCGGCACCATCCCCATTTCTAATGACTTTTGAAATATTTCTGTCAGAGCCCCTGCTATTCCCACACTAACTTCCCTCAAGGTCCGAGGGAATATCCTGTCAGGACCCGGAGACTTATCCACTTTTATATTCCTTAAAAGCTCCAGTACTTCCTCTTCTTTAATCATTATAGTTTCCATAACTTCCCTACTTGTTTCCCTTATCTTACACAATTCAACATCCTTCTCCTTAGTGAATACCGAGGAAAAGATATTGTTCAGAAATCTCCCCCATCTCTTTTGGTTCCATACATAGCTGTCCACTCTGATTCTCCAAGGGACCAATTTTATCTCTCACCATCCTTTTGCTATTAATATAACGGTAGAAACCCTTGGGATTTATTTTCACCTTATTTGCCAAAGCAACCTCATATCTTCTTTTAGCTTTTCTAATCTCTTTCTTAAGATTCTTTTTACATTCTTTATATTCCTCGAGCACATTTACTCCATGCTGCCTATATTTATTGTAGATATCTCTCTTTTTCCGAACCAAGTTTCCAATATCCCTTGAAAACCATGGCTCTCTCAAACTTTTAACCTTTCCTTTCAACCTAACAGGAACATAAAGATACTGTACTCTCAAAATTTCACCTTTAAATGACCTCCATTTCTCTATTACATTCTTCCCATAAAACAAATTGTCCCAATCCACTCCTCCTAAATCCTTTCGCATCTCCTCAAAGTTAGCCTTTCTCCAATCAAAAATCTCAACCCTGGGTCCAGACCTATCCTTCTCCATAATTATATTGAAACTAATAGCATTGTGATCACTGGACCCGAAGTGCTCCCCAACACAAACCTCCGTCACCTGACCTATCTCATTCCCTAACAGGAGATCCAACACTGGCTCTTCTCTAGTTGGCACCTCTATGTATTGCTGCAAAAAAACTATCCTGCACACATTTTACAAACTCCAAACCATCCAGTCCTTTTACAGTATGAGCTTCGCAGTCTATGTGTGGAAAATTAAAATCTCCCACAATCACAACCTTGTGCTTACTACAAATATCTGCTATGTCCTTACAAATTTGCTCCTCCAATTCTCGCTTCCCATTTGGTGGTCTATAAAACACCCCCATAAGAGTTACTACACCTTTCCCATTCCTCAGTTCTACCCAACAAGCCCTCTAATCTGTCCTGTCAGAGCACCACTGTAATATTTTCTCTGATAAGTAATGCAACACCTCCCCCTCTTGTCCCTCTGATTCTATCACACCTGAAACAATTAAATCCAGGAATAGAAACATAGAAACATAGAAAATAGGTGCAGGAGTAGGCCATTCGGCACTTCGAGCCTGCACCGCCATTTATTATGATCATGGCTGATCATCCAACTCAGAACACCGCCCCAGCCTTCCCTCCATACCCCCTGACCCCCGTAGCCACAAGGGCCATATCTAACTCCCTCTTAAATATAGCCAATGAACTGGCCTCAACTGTTTCCTGTGGCAGAGAATTCCACAGATTCACCACTCTCTGTGTGAAGAAGTTTTTCCTAATCTCGGTCCTAAAAGGCTTCCCCTCTATCCTCAAACTGTGACCCCTCGTTCTGGACTTCCCCAACATCGGGAACAATCTTCCTGCATCTAGCCTGTCCAATCCCTTTAGGATCTTATACGTTTCAATCAGATCCCCCCTCAATCTTCTAAATTCCAACGAGTACAAGCCCAGTTCATCCATTCTTTCTTCATATGAAAGTCCTGCCATCCCAGGAATCAATCTGGTGAACCTTCTCTGTACTCCCTCTATGGCAAGGATGTCTTTTCTCAGATTAGGGGACCAAAACTGCACACAATACTCCAGGTGTGGTCTCACCAAGGCCTTGTACAACTGCAGTAGTACCTCCCTGCTCCTGTACTCGAATCCTCTCGCTATAAATGCCAGCATACCATTCGCCTTTTTCACCGCCTGCTGTACCTGCATACCCACTTTCAATGACTGGTGTATAATGACACCCAGGTCACTTTGCACCTCCCCTTTTCCTATTTGGCCACCATTCAGATAATAATCTGTTTTCCTATTTTTGCCACCAAAGTGGATAACTTCACATTTATCCACATTAAATTGCATCTGCCATGAATTTGCCCACTCACCCAACCTATCCAAGTCACCCTGCATCCTCTTAGCATCCTCCTCACAGCTAACACTGCCACCCAGCTTCGTGTCATCCGCAAAGTTGGAGATGCTGCATTTAATTCCCTCATCCAAGTCATTAATATATATTGTAAACAACTGGGGTCCCAGCACTGAGCCTTGCGGTACCCCACTAGTCACCGCCTGCCATTCTGAATATTTAGTTGCCAATCACACCCCTCCTGTAACCATGTTTCACTAATAGCTACCACATCACACTTCCAGGTATCAATCCATGCTTTTAGCTCATCCACCTTTCTTATAATACTTCTAGCATTAAAATAAATGCATTTAAGAAACTTTCCACCTCTTACTCTCAGTTTATCACGAACGGTGCAAACAACTTTACTATTCTCTTTTTCTTCCTTCTCCCCTACATCTGTTCTTACACTCTGGTTCCCCTTCCTCTTGTATCTAGTTTAAATCCTCTGGAGCCTCTCTAGCAAATCTACCTGCAAGAATATTTGTCCCCCTCCAGTTCAGATGTAGACCATCCCGCCGGAACAGGTCCCACCTTCCCTGGAAAACTGCCCAATTATCTATAAATCTGAAGCCCTCCCTCGTGCACCATGTCTTCAGCCACGTGTTGATCTGCGCTATCTTACTATTTCTAAACCCACCTGCATGTGGCACTGGTAGCAATCCTGAGATTGCTATCCTGGAGGTCCTGTCCTTTAACTTGGCACCTAACTCCCTAAACTCACCTTTCAGGACTCCTCACTCTTCCTACTCAAGTCATTGGTCCCTACATGGACCACAACATCCGGCTGCTCACCCTCCCTCTTGAGAATACCGAGAACTCGATCCGAGATATCGCGGACCTTGGCACCAAGGAGGCAACAGACGATCCGGGATTCTCGATCTCTTCCACAGAACCTCTTATCTGTCCCCCTAACTATCGAATCCCTATCACTACTGCTCTCCTCTTTTCCCTCCTTCCCTTCTGAGTTGAGGGTCCCATCTTGGTGCCAGAGACGCAACCACTGCAATTTGTCCCTGGTAGGTCATCCCCATCAACAGTATCCAAAACGATGTACTTATGATTGGTGGGAACAGCCACAGGGGTGCTCTTCTCATTCTGTCTATTCCTCTTCCCTCTCCTGACAGTCACCCAGCTACCTGTCTTCTGACTCTTAGGGGTGACCATCTCCCTGTAACTCCTCTCTCTTTCTGCCTCTGCCTCCCTAATGATCTGAAGTTTGTTCAGCTCCAGCTCCAGTTCCCTAACTTGGTTTGTCAGGAGCTGCAGCTGGATGCACCTTTTACAGGTGTAGTCATCAGGGACAACTGTGCTCGCCCTGACTTCCCACATCCTGCAAACAGAGCACTCAACTGCCCTAACTGCTGCCTCCATTACCTAGTCTTAAAGTAATTAGATTCATTGAAGGAACTTACCCAACCTTACCTCACTTGGAGTGAAACTCTTCCTCAGCCTCTGCTTGCCGAAGCCTCAGGAGCCAAAGCCTTCCTACTCTGTCTCCCTCTACTCCATCGCCTGCTACAACATCCAGAACAATGCATATACATGTATTGTTTAAATGCAGTTCCTATGAAGTGCAAAGGAGACATCTTTTTGCTGAATTGAGATCTTTGGGACAGACGCAGTTCAACATGGAGTGTTTATTAGGATATCACTGATATTGTAATGTATGTAACTGTATGCTTGACTTTCTGATAACCATTAGAATTTTTGGATGTGATGAAGTTCTGCTTAGGGAGTTCAGGGAGTTAGCTGCTAAATTAAAGGGCAGGACATACTGGGTTGTGATCTCAGGATTGCTACTAGTGCCACGTGCTCGTGAGGTCAGAACTAAGATTATACAGTTTAACACATGGCTAAGGAACTGGTGTAGGAGGGAGGGCAGAAGATTCTTGGATCATTGGGCTCTCTTCCAGGGAAGGTGGGACCTGTACAGAAGGGACAGCTTGCACCTGAACTGGAGTGGGGAAGATTTTTAATGCTGCATGGTGGGATTTAAGACAGAGTTGCAGGGGGATGGGAAGCAGAGTGTGAGAACAGTTAGTGGAGAGGTTGTGGAGACAGATGTTGGTAAGACCTCAGACAAAGCTAGGAATCAAAAGTCTGAGCATGGCGTGACTAGTGTCCTGAGCTGCATATATTTCAATGCAAGAAGTATTGTAGGAAAGGCAGATGAGAGTGCTGAAGATGAGCTAGTTGGCTTACAGAGGCAATGTGTAGTGAGGAGAGACTGTTTATAGGGAAAAAAACAGGATGAGTTGCAATGTAAAAAGCTGACAAAATTGAAAAGGGTGAACTGCATATTTGAATGCGTGCAGTATATCGAATAAGGTAGATGAACTTGAAGCACAATTGCAGATTAGCAGATATGTTGTTGTAGGCATCACTGAATCATGGCTGAAAGAAGATTATTGCTGGGAGCCTACTGTCCATGGATATATACTGTATCAAAAGGACAGGTAGAGGGGTTGTTGTTGTGCTGTCGGTAAAAAAATAAAATCAAAATCATTAAAAAGAGGTGACATAGGGTGGGAGGATGTTGTATCATTGTGGATAGAGCTAAGGAACTGCAAGGGTAAAAAGACCCAGTTGGGAGCTGCATACAGACAACCAAGCAGTAGTACGGTTATGGTCTGCAAATTACAATGGGATACAGAAAATTCATGCTAAAAGGGAAATGTTACAATAGTCATGGGTGATTTCAATATGCAGGTAGATTGGGAAAATCAGGTTGGTGCTAGATTCCAAAAGGGGAAATTTCTAGAGAGCTGATGAGTTGGCTTTTTAGAGCAGCTCATGGTTGAGTCCACTAGGGGATCAGTTATTCTGGACTGGGTGTTATGCAATGAACCAGAAGTGATTAGAGAGCTTAAGGTAAAAGAACCCTGAGGGGATAGTGATCAGAATATCATCAAATTCACCATAAAATTTGAGAAGGAGAAGCTAAAGTCCGACATATCAATATTACAGTGGAGTAAAAGTTATTATAGGGACCTGAGAGAGCAGTTGGCTAGAATTAATTGGAAAAGAACACTGGCAGGGATGAAGGCAGAACAGCAATGGCTGGAATTTCTGGAAACAATTTGGAAGGACTGGATATATACATTCCAAAGAGGAAGAATTATTCTAAAGGCAAAATGACACAACCATAGCTAACAAGAGAAGTCTAAGACAGCATAAAAGCCAGAGAGAGGGCATATAATAGAACAAAAATTGATGGGAAGTTAGTGGATTCCAAAGCTTTTAAAAATCAACAGAAGGCAACTAAAAAAGTAATTAAGACTGTAAAGATGGAATACGAATGTAAGGTAGCCAGTAGTATTAAAGAGGATACCAGAAGTTTCTTTGGATACATAAAGTGTAAAAAAGAGGTGAAAGTGGATATTGGGCCACTGAAAATGATGCTGGGAAGGTAGTAATGGAGTGCAAGGAAATGGAGTTTGAACTGAAGAAGGAGTTTGCATCAGTCTTCACTGTGGAAGACATGAGTGGTATGCCAGAAGTTTAAGGGTGTCCAGAGGCAGAAGTGAATTAAGTTGGCATTACTACGGAGAAGGTTTTTGTGAAACTGAAAGTTCTGAAGGTAGATAGTCACCTGAACTAGATTGCATACATTCCAGAGTGCTGAAAGACATGGCTGAAGAGGTTATGGAGGCATTAGTAATGATTTTTCAAGAATCACTAGATTCAAGAATGGTTTTGGAAGACTGGAAAATTTTCAAATGTCACTCCACTCTTCATGAAGGGAGAGAGGCAGAAGGAAGGAATCTATAGGCCTGTTAGTCTGACCTCAGTGGTTGGAAAGATGTTGGTATTAATTATTAAGGATAAGGTCTCAGGGTGCTTGGAGGCACATGGTAAAATAGGCCATAGTCAGCATTGTTTCCTTAAGGGAAAATCTTGCCTGACAAATCTGTTGAAATTCTTTGAAGAAATAACAAGCAGGATAGACAAATGAGAATCAGCTGATGCTGCATACTTTCATTTTCAGTAGGTCTCAGTCAAGGAGCCACACATGAGCCTGCTTAACAAACTACGAGCCCATGGTATCACATGAAATATTCTACGGTGGATAAAGCAGTGGCTGATTAGGGGAGTAAAGATTGGACATTAAGGGAGCCTTTTCTGGTTGGCTGCTGATGACTAGTGGTGTTCCACAGGGGTCTGTGTTGCGACCAATTCTTTTTATGTTATATCTCAATGATTTTGATGATGAAATTAATAGTTTTGTTGAAAAATTTGCAGATGATATGAGGATAGGTGTAGGGGAGGTAATTTTGAGGAAGTAGAGAGGCTATAGAAGGACTTAGACAGATTAGGAGAATGGGTAAAGAAGTGGCAGATAGAATATAGTATCGGGAAGTGTATGGTCATGCACTTTGGTAGAAGAAATGAAAGGGTTGATTATCTTTAAGTGGTGAGAAAGTACAAAATATGAAGGCGCAAAGGGACTTGGGAGTGCTTGTGCAGGATGTCCTAAAGGTTGATTTATAGGTTGTGTCATTGGCAAGGAAGGCAAATGCATTATTAGCATTAATTTCAAGTGGACTAGAATATAAAAGCAAGGCTGTAATGTTGAGATTTCATAAAGCACAGGTGAGGCCTCACTTGGAGTATTGTGAGTAGTTTTTGCCACTTATCTTAGATAGGGTTTTAAGGAGGTTCACGAAAATTATTCCAGGATTGAATACCTTGTGTTTATTGGCTCTGGGCCTGTCTTATTGGAATTCAGAAGGATGAGGGGTGACCTAATTGAAACCAATCAAATAAAGAAAGGCCTTGAGAGAGTGGACGTGGAGAGTCTAAAGACCAGAGAACACGGCCTCAGAATAGAAGGATGTCCTTTTAGGATGGGGATGAGGAGGAATTTCTTCAGCCAGAGTGTGGTGAATCTGTGGGATCCTTTGCCACAGGCTGCTGTACAGGCCAAGTCTTTATGTATATTCAAGGCAGAAGTTGATCTACTCTTGATTAGTCAGGGCATGAAGGGATATGAGGAGAAGACAGGAGATTGGGGCTGAGAGGAAAATTGGATCAGCCATGATGAAATGGCAGAGCAGACTCAATAGGCTAAGTGGCCTAATCTGCTCCTGTGGCTTTATGGTCACATGATATTATTTGAGTTTTTCTTTTGTAGGGGGAAGGTGATTTAGTGGGTATACTTCCTATCTCTTTGCTCCATACTCCAACTCAATAGGTGGTTATAATATACCATATGTTGGTCTGGCAACTATCATTAAACTTTACAAGTAAAAGAAGTAGTTCAGTTATTGTTCAGACCAAACGTCGGAATGGGGAGGGGGATGGGGGTGGGAGGGTTGGGGGGGGGATTATTACCAGAAGTTAGAGTAATTAATGTTCATGTCATCAGGTTGGAGGCTAGATATAAATAGACTATAGATTATGAAGACACGGAGTCCTCTTTTATCGTCATTTAGTAATACACGCATTAAGAAATGATATAATTTGTTCCTCCAGAATGATATCAGAGAAACACAAGACAAACCAAGACTAAAAAAAACTGACAGAAACCACATAATTATAACATATAGTTACAACAGTGCAAAGCAATACCGTAATTGGATGAAGAACAGACCATGGGCACAGTAAAAAAAGTCTCAAAGCCTCTCGAAAGTCCCATCATCTCACGCAGACGGTTAAAGGGAGAAACTCTCCCTGCCATGAGCCTCCAGCGCCGCAAACTTGCCGATGCAGCATCCTGCAAGCACCCGACCGCAGTCCGACTCTGAGTCCGTCCAAAAACTTCGAGCCTCCGACCAACACTCCGACACCGAGCACCGAGCACCACCTCTGACCAGCGCTTCGACCTCAGCCCCAGCAACAGGCAATAGGCAAAGCCGAGGATTTGGGGCCTTCCCCTGCGAAGATTTTGGATCACGCAGAAGCAGCAGCAGTGAAGCAGGCATTTCAGAAGTTTCTCCAGATGTTCCTCCATGCTCTCACGTCCATCTCCATCAAATCAGGATTGTGCATGGCCCCCATTTAACAAATATGATATCAATTCAGAGTGGCCGTGCGTGCTGCGTCACGCTGCCATCTTCTCTTCCCCTCTGATGGAAAATGAAGATTTGCTTCTCGACCAGGTCCCTCTCATTTTGGAGGACCAACACCTCATATGGCATCTGAAGAACTGTGGCCCGAAACGTCGACTGTTTATTCCTTTCCATAGTCATTGCCTAAACAGCTGAATTCCTTCAGCATTTGGGCACATGGTAGCATAGTGGTTCGCACCACTCTTTACAGTACAAGTGACCCGGGCTCAATTCCTGCTGCTGTCTCTACGGTGAATGTGCATTCTCCCCGTGTCTGCGTGGGTTTCCTCTGGGTGCTTCAGTTTCCTCCCACAGTCCAAAGACACCGCAGTCTGTTGGTCAATTGGACATTGTAAATTGTCCCGTGATTAGAGTAGGGTTAATTAGGGGGATTGCTGATTGGTGTGTCTCGAACATTGTATCTCTATTTTATAAAATTGCATGTTCTCTTAAAATATAACTTACCAATAAGCGGAGCCATTATGTTGCAGTTGTGCAGGTCGTTGGTGAGACCGCACTTGGAGTACTGGGTATAGTGTTGGTCACTCTGTCGTGATTAAAGAGTGCCAGGACTAGAGCGCCTGAGTTATATGGAGAGACTGGACAGCATAGGTCTTTGCCCCTTAGATTTAATTTATTTTCACAATTCTGAGGGGCATAGATAAGGCGGATGGTTACAGCCTTCTTTTTCCCAGAGCAGGGGATATCAAAGCTACAAGGCTGCAGGCTGAGAGCAAGGTTGCAGAGGACATGATCTTAATTCCACTTTACCCGCTGTTGTGCGCAACAAGACTGAAATTTCGCCCTGTGCAGTGCCTAAGTTCTTCGTGCAATTCTATCGTTCCATCGGTTATATCCAATTTCACAGCGGAATCAATCAGCCGATCACCTTGGATAAATACGCACAGAAAAGTATATGTACCAGTATATATCATATGTATTCATGTATGTTTCAATACACGGGCACGCACACGCCTGTAGAGAGACACAAATATACCTTTCAGCGTACGTACTTGCGTATGCACACCTGGCACACCTGCTTACAGGAACGCAAATCTATGCAAACATGCAGAAACATGCACCACCGCATGCACAAACCCAGCTATACACACGGTTCAAAGTAAATTTATTATCAAAGTACGTAAGACCATAGATATAGGAGCAGAATTAGGCCATTTGGCCATCGAATCTGCTCCGCTTTTTCATCAAGGTTGATCAATTTTCCCTCTCAGTCCCAATCTCCAGCCTTATCCTCGTATCCTTTTATGCCTTGATTAATCAAGAATCTACTAACTGCTGCCTTAAATACATCCAACGACTTGGCCTCCACTACCGCCTGTAGCAACGAAACCTACAGATTAACCATTCTCTGCCTAAAGAAGTTCCTCTTAATCTCCGTTCTAAAATGATCCTCTCTGTTCTGGGGCTGTGTCCTCCGGTCTTAGACTTTCCCACCATAGGAACCAACCTCTCCACATCCACTCTATCGAGCCCTTTCAGCATTCGATAGGTTTCAATGAGGTCTAAATCCCAGTTGCCACAGGCTCAGAGCCATCAATCGCTCCTCATAAGGCAAGCTTTTCAAACGCGGAATCATTTTCGTGAACCTCCTTTGAACCCTCTCCAGTTTCAGCACATCTTTTCCATGATAAGAGGCAAACACTGCTCACAATACTCAAGTGAAGCCTCACCAGTGCTTTATAAAGTCTCAACATTACATCCTTGCTTTTATATTCTAGTCCTCTCGAAATTAATGCTAACATCGCATTGGCCTTCCTCTCCACGGAATCTGCTGTATTACAAATGGCCTCTCCCAATCAATCTTTGCAAGTTCTGGTATAATGTCATCAAAATTAGCCTTGTCCCCATAATGGATTCAACTGTAGGCTAGTCATTTTATTTTTTATTACTGTTTTAAAAGTAATAGAACTATGGTTACTGTGCCCAGAGTGACTCTTAACTGTCACTTCTCTGGCCTCATCCCCCCACATGAATTCTTGTATTGCCACCACTTTGGTAGGGCCATTTGTATAGTCCTTCAGAAATCTTTCATGGACTCAGTTTACAATTTGCAGCCCAGCCAAACACGATGGATTTCCCAGTCAATATTTGGGAGATTGAAACCATCTGGTACTATAACCAGGTTACTCTTGCAGCTATCTGCCAACTTCCTACATATTTGCACCTCCGAATCATTCTGACTACTGGGGGGGGGGCAATAGTACAATCCCATCAAATTGATCACAGCATTCTAATTTCCAATTTCCATTCATATACCCTCAATGGATTATCCAAAGTGTATCCTGCCTGAGACCTGCCGTAATGTTAGCCCTAACTCCACCCCACCACTTCTCTGACCTGCTCCTGTATCGTGCTTATGACCCCTGGGAACACTCAGCTGCCAGACCTGTCGATGTTTCTGTAACAGCTGTAATATCGCAACCACACGTACCAATCGTTGACCCTGAGTTCATTCAAATTCCAAGGGCGGAGAGAAAGAGATTCAGTCGTCTCATGTGTGCGAGACTGGCGTTGAGAGTGATTTTATAAAGTCGTAGGATGGGAGGAAAATATATCGGTGTTATGGAAGTAGCCACAATTACATTGAAAGGAAGTAGGCTTGCGCATATTCAGGGCCTTTCCTCCGTTATTCCTTATATTGACACGGAACAAGCTACTTCGCTGGGCGTTCAATGGCGTCAATACTCTCCAGCTGTCCTGAATCTTACAGGCTTTGCTGTGTACAATAATTCCTTGATCTGATTCGTTAATCGTCCTTGCTGACCACAGCCTGACCATCACGGTTTCCGATGCCCAGTGGAAGGAATGGGGTTGAGATGAACGGTGAGTGCGGTTTCTCTACCGCCGAACCACAACGTGAGGTCACTCTGAACGAGTCTTGCATGAATAACGCCCAGGATCTCAAGCACTGGGAATAATTATTTTGGGATTCTCTGCACGAGTTTCATTTTATTTCAATTCCTCCGAATATAGTTAATAATTTCCCACAGCGCAGTTATAATTTTACTGAACCCACAGGTGTATGGCCGGCACATCTTGAAAGGATCTCGAGAAAACAATAGGAATCTGCTTCAGGATCAAATCGAGGACGATAACCAGCGGGTCTGCCGTTGCCATCGCCACCAGGTAACGCGTGACTCCCTTGGAGAGGCCAAACTTTCCCCGACACAGGATCACAATGGTCACCAGGTTCACTACAAGAACGAAGAAAATAGAGAAACATTACACCTCAGCAATGGAGCAGAAGTCTCGCCGCGGCGGATCATTGGAGAGTCCATGCCGCAGGCGCCCAACACCAGATTACACCGATTTACCAGTTCCGGGAGCGGACTCGAATTCCCTTTTGGTCACCCGCATTCTAGTCTTTATGCTGGCCACCTCCTCTCTCTTCTCTTAGCCCTGCTACAGAGGTTTAATCAGAATCATCAACAATTTCCTCCCTCCCCCATGCCGCCTGACTTCCTCCTGCAGGTCATTTGTATCTCCAGTTCCAGCATCTACATTTCCTCGTCTCAGCGTCAGAGGAATTCAGAGAGATAGTTACAGGGAGATACATCTTTCAAAACAGCCCACCAAGTCCTTGTGAACGCAGCAGGCCAGGGAACATCTATAGGAAGAGGTACAGTCGACGTTTCGGGCCGGGACCCATCCTGACGAAGGGTCCCGGCCCGAAACGTCGACTGTACCTCTTCCTATACATGCTGCCTGGCCTGCTGCGTTCACCAGCATTTCTTGTGTGTGTAGCTTGAATTTCCAGCATCTGCAGATTTCCTTGTGTCTACCAAGTCCTGGCTGGTTAATAAGCACACACCTCTCCTGCTTTCATACATCACAGCTTGCCGCGTTCCCATCAACTCTCTCTGCATTCGACATACATGTACTAATCTACAGTGCCACTACCAAAGAGTGCTCACTGCCAAAGAGTGAGAAATTTCAAGTTGCTGGGTGTCCATATCTTTAAGATCTATCCTGGGCCAAACCTATCAGTGCACGACTGCAGATATATTTCATTAGGTGTTTGAGGGGATTTGGTATGTCACCAAAAATCCTCGCGGCTTTGGACGGGTGTGCCATGGAGAGCATTCTAACTGGTCACCGTTTGGTATGGCGCGGTTGGGGGGGGGGCGCACTGCACAAGAAAGAAAGAAGCTGCAGAAAGTTGTGAACTTATCGCCATCATGGTCACTCGCCTCCCCAGTGTATGGGACATCTTCAAGGAGCGATGCCTCAAAAAGGCGGCATCCGTCATTCGCAACCCCCATCACCCAGGACACATCCTCTCCTCATTGCTACCATCAGGGGGAAGGTACGAGAGCCTAAAGACACACACTCAAAGATTCAGGAACAACTTCTTCCCCTCTGCCATTAAATGGCTGAAGGCTATGAATCCATGAACACTACCTCACTATTTTTGCATTACTTAGCTAATTGAACTATCACGTATTTGTACAGTGCCTATTAAAAAAGTATTCACTTCCCTTGGATGTTTTCATTTTATTGTTGTACAACACTGACTCACAGTGGGTCCAATTTAGCTTTGTTGACACTGATCAACAGAAAGAAGCTCATTCGTGTTAAAGTGAAAACCAATTTCTGCAAATTGGTCTAAATTTATTTCAATGATTAAACAGAAAATAATTGGTTCCATAATTACTTACCCACTTCAAGTCAGTACTTAGTAGATGCACCTTTGGCAGCAATTATAGGCTTGAGTCTGTGTCGATTGGTCTCTATCAGCTTTGCGTATCTGGTTACTGCAATTTTCCCCCATTCCTTTTTACAAATATTGCTCAAGATCTGTCAGAATGCATGGAGATCGTGAGTGAACAGCCCTTTTCAAGTCCAGCCACATTTTCTCAATTGGATTGAGGTCTGGACTCTGACTTGGCCACTCCGGAACATTAACTTTGGTGTTTTAAGCCACTCCTGTGTAGCTTTGGCTTTATGCTTGGGGTCATCGTCTTGCTGGAGAACAAATCTTCTTCCAAGTCGCAGTTCTCTTGCAGCTGCATGAGGTTTTCCTCTGGGATTTCCCTATATTTTGCTACATTCATTTAACGCTTTTATCTTCACAAGCTTTCCAGGGCCTGCTGGAGTGAAGAATCCCCACAGCATGATGCAGTTACCGCAAAGCTTCACGATGGGGGACCGTGTGTTTTTGATGATGAGTGGTGTTTGGCTTATGCCAAACATAACGTTTAGTCTGATGGCCAACAAGCTTAAATTTGGTTTCATCAGACCTTCTTCCAGCTGACCTCAGAGTCTCCCACATGCCTTCTGGCAAATCTGGCCGAGATTTCATTTGAGGTTTACAATAGTGGCTTTCTCTTTGTCACTCTCCCATAAAGCTGTGACTGGTGAAGCAGCCGGGCAATGGTTGTTATATACTCACCCCTCCTATCTCAGGCACTGAAGCTTGTAACTCCTCCAGAGTTGTCATAGGTCTCTTGGTGACCTCCCTCATTAGTCCACTTCTTGCATAGTCACCCAGTTTTTGAGGACAGCCTGCTCTGGACAGATTTACAGCGGTGCCATATTCTTTTCATTTCTTGACGATTGACTTAATCCAAGGGATATTCAGTGCCTTGGAGATTTCCTTGCATTCATCGCCTGAATTATACTTTTCAATAAGCTTTTCGCGGATTTGCTTGGCGTGTTCATTTGTCTTCATTGTGTCGTTTTTGCCAGGATACAGACTCACTAGCAGTTGGACCTTCCAGATACAGGTGTGTGCTTACTACAATCAATTGAAACACCTTAACAATACACAGGTTTATATATAGCTCGGAATTCACAACTAATTTTGTGACTTCTAAAACCAAATGGCTACACCGGTGATGATTTGGTGTGTTATGTTAAAGGGGGTGAATACTTAAGTAATTAATTATTTTGTGTTTTTTATTTGTAATTAATGTATATCACTTTGAGAAGATTTATTTTCACGTTGACATGGAAGTGTCTTTTTCTGTTGATTGGTGTCAAGAAAGCCAAATTAACTCCACTGTGATTCAATGTTATATACGGTAATTGTAATTCACGGTTTTATTATGTATTATAATGTCCTGCTGCAGCAGGAACATCAAATTTCACGACATATGCTGGTGATATTAAACCTGATTCTGATAATCGATTCATTTTCTGATTTGAGACGTTTACCCCGCAGCATCCGAGGGAAATTCCAGAGTCAGAGGGAAGAATTCTGAAGCAACTGAGCAGGTTAAGCGCGTCCGGGGAGGGAAACAAACAGTTGTGGGCCGTGGCCCTTCATCAGGACTGGAAAGGAAGAGTGCAGAAGACAGAATAGAAAGAGTGGTGGTGGGGTGGGGAGACGGACGAGTACAAGCTGGAGGACGTAGGTAAGTTGTCTCCGGACACAGGGTGAACTAACTAACACACACACACACACACACACACACACACACAAAATTGGAAATGAACGGATTGTCGCTGGAGCTAAGAGGTGACGGTTCTACTGTGTTTGAAGTATGTCCGACACACACCCAGACTTACAATGAGCTGAAATTCCATTGACTCGGCACCCGAGCCGCGGCTGTCCCATTCCGTACATTCCATCAGACAAAATATTCGCCACCATCCCCTCTGATTCTTCTTTGCACGTGCTAAACTTGTTCCTCTTCAAGTACTCCCAAGCGCTTGAGCAAAAGTCCCTTCAGGGCGTGCTTGCAAGATACCTTGTTCTGATTAATGGTGCCCACGGGTGTGTTGTATGTCTCTATGACTCTATGTGTCTGTCGTATTTCACATATCTCCGAGCCTATCCACCGGTTACAATGTCGCGCCGTTCTACTTGACAATGGCTACTTTGCTCTGCGTCTTCTCTCGGACAGAGACGCTGTCCTTTGCTCTCTGGAAAGTTTCTGTGACTAAGATAACTCTTATTTCTTAAGTTCACCACATGCGCGCCACGGCAGAGTAGCGGTTAGCCCAACGGGATACAGCTCAGGGCTTTCCGGAATTCTGAGTTCAATTCCGGAGCCCTTCTATAAGGAGTCTCTCTACGTCCTCCCAGTGGCATGCATGCGTATACCCGGCTGCTCCGGCTTGCTCTCATAGTCTAAAGACCTAGGTTAACTGGTCATTGTAAATTGTTAGGGTAAATCTTGCAGGGGCAGAGCGGCTACTCCGCGCTGTAGCGGTAACTAACAAAATAAATAAATACCTTCATCTGGAGAGGGGCGTTCTATCGCTTCTAGCCATGTATCCACTTGCTCGGCGCCTTGTTAATATCCCATCCTCGATGCCAGTGTGGCATCGGTCGGGCCCTTCAGTCTGCAGCGCTTCGACTAAATTAACCAGGAGGGATCTTCAACAGAAATGCTTATTTGAAGCAGCCAACGCCCAGTTCATAGCAGTCCGTACGCCCACCTTGTCCAAATGGATCCATTTGCTGGCGTTTGATTCCAAACAGTTCTAATCTCTGTACCCGTCCAGGTGACTTTTAAATGATGCCACTGCAACCGCCACGACTGTCTGTGACACCCCGTTTCGTAAACCCTCTGTGTGAAGTCACAGGAGGCAGTCAGAAGAGTATAATTTCACCACACGGTCAGTGGAATTAACTGCACTTGATGTTCATTAGATGTGGGTGTTTGCGTAAGGACGGCGGCGGTATAGACCCGTGAATACAGAATAGGATAACTCGAGATTAAAACGCCCCGCAAACGCAACGTGATGATTAGCTAGGTACACCGTTAAGAAAATATCAGATTTAATAACTACACGGCGGCTCACCGGGAACACCAATAGTTACGAGAAACGGGTAATAAAATTTCCGTATATCCACGATAGCGTGAAGTATCAGTGACTGCACTGAAAAGCCCCGAGACATCCTTTTAGCTCCTGCCTGGTGTTTACCCTGGAAGGCCGTAGGTGAGCAGAAGGTGCTTATGTATTTGTGGAAATATCTCCATTGGCGTCATTAGTGTGTCAGGAGGCTTCCATTATTTTGCGGTGACTGATCAGACATTTCTCATTAATCCGCTTGCTCAACCTATTGTTGTCGCCAAGTATTGCACAATGAAAAGAACTTATTTCCACAGCCCAGGAAGATCCGCAGTTCAACGCCATTCTGTGAAATAGAAACGTAGAAAAACTACAGCATGATACAGGCCCTACGGCCCACAATGCTTGCCGAACATGTACTTACTTTACAAATTACCTAGGCTTACCCATAGCCCTCTATTGTTCTAAGCTCCATCTACCTATCCAGCAGTCTCTTAAAACAGGGGTCCCCAACCTTTTTCGCACTGCGGACCGGTTTCATATTGACAATATTCTTGCGGACCGGCCGACCGGGGGGGGGGGGTGGGCGAGGGCGGGGGGGGGAGGATAGGGTTGCCAACGGACGAGAGTAGCAGTCAAATACGTTGGGTTTACCCCGAGAAAGACTACAATGACCATGAAGCCTTGCGCGGTACGGTTTTTTTTCTACAAATCGTTTTTGGCGATTCTGTTCGGGGGAATCTTAATCACGACTGGAATATCGGTGATAAGTTGCTGATACACTCAATTTCCTTTCTAAAAGGGTTTATGTAACGAATTTAATATTAAACACACAGCGCATATTTTCCTCGCATGAATATAGTGATAAGTCAATTGTCAGGGGAGCTTGAAGTAAGTTTTGAACGAACTTCCAGTAGAAGTGGTAGAGGCAGGTTCGATATTATCAATTAAAGAAAAATTGGATAGGTATATGGACAGGAAAGAAATGGTGGGTTATGGGCTGAGTGCAGGTCGGTGGGACTAGGTGAGAGTAGCGTTCGGCACGGACTAGAAGGCCCGAGATGGCCTGTTTCCATGCTGTAATTGTTAAATGGTTATATAAGTCAATAGCATCATAACATTTTCAGTAACGTTTGGATATTAAACACGCAGCGCATATTTTCCTCGTATGAACATATAAAATCATTGCAACACACCAATTTCGCTGAATCAGTGGGAGCCCTGGGTTTGTTTTTCTGCAACAAGACGGTCCGATCGAGGGGTGATGGGAGACAGCGATACTCGAAGGGGGCTCCTTATGTCCAGTCTATTCCGCAATTTAGTTTTTGTTGCATTCATTGCAGAGATATGTTGGAAATGGAAGCAACGTTTTCAGTGCCTTCGTGGCTGTCTCAGGATTTTCACCCTTGACTTTGATCCAGAATGCCGGCAGAGATGTTATGTCAGGCATACTTCCCAGCCCGCCGTCATTTGCAAGCTCGAGGAGTTGATCTCCTTCCCGCGCTGACATGGATGACGCGCGGGTAATGACCTCGCATGCGTAATGGCTCAACAGTGGGCATGACAAGGAATGAGGAAAGGTGCAGCTGATTCCTATCGCCAAATCATATCGCTTCCTCACGGACCGGTAGCGCATGCTTTGCGGCCCGGTATCGGTCCGCGGCCCGGTGGTTGGGGACCGCTGTCTTAAAAGACCCAATCGTATTCGCCCCACCACCATCGCCGGCAGCCCATTCCACGCACTCACCACTCTCTGCGTAAAAACTCCTCTGTACCTACTTCCGAGCACCTTAAAGCTGTGCCATCTCGTGATAGTCAATTCAGCCCTGAGGGAAAGCCTCTGACTATCCACACCATCAATGCCTTGCATAATCTTATACACCTCTCTTCCTCTGTCGCTGCAAGGGAAGAAGGCCGAGTTCACTTAACCTATTCTCATAAGGCTTGCTCCCCAATCCAGGCAACATCCTTGTAAATCTCCTCTGCACACTTTTCTATAGTTTCCACATCCTTCCTGAAGTGAGGTGACCAGAACTGAGCACAGTACTCCATGTGGGGTCTGACCAGGGTCCTTGGTGACATTACCTCCTGGCGCTTACACTCGATCCCACAGTTGATGAAGGCCAAGGCACCATATGTCTGCATAACCACAGAGTCAACCTGCACAGCAGCTTTGAGTGTCCTATAGACTCCGGCACTAAGGTCCCTCTGATCCTCCACACTGCCAAGAGTCTTACCATTAATACTATATTCTGCCATTATTTTTGACCTACCAAAATGAAACACCTCACGCTTATCTGGGTTGAACTCCATCTGCCACTTCTCATCCCAGTTTTGCATCCTATCAATGTTCCACTGCAACCTCTGACAGCCCTCCACACTATCCACAACACCCCCAACCTTTGTGTCATCAGCTAATTTACTAACCCATCCCTTCACTTCCTCATCCTGGTCATTTATAAAAATCACGGAGAGTAAGGGTCCCAGAACAGATCCCTGAGGTACAACACTGGTGACTGACCTCCATGCAGAATATGACCCACCTACAAACACTCTTTGCCTTCTGTGGGCAAGCCAGTTCTGGATCTACAAAGCAATGTCCCCTTGGAGCCTATCCCTCCTTACTTTCTCAATAAGCTTTGCATGGGGTACCTTATCAAATGTTTTGCTGAAATCCATATAGACTACATCTACTGCTCTACCTTCATCAATGTGTTTAGTTACATCCTCAACAAATTCAATCAGGCTCGTAAGGCACGACCTGCCTTTCACAAAGCCATGCTGACTATTCTTAATCATATTATACCTCTCCAAATATTCATAAATCCTGCCTCTCAGGATCTTCTCTATCAATTTACCAACCACTGCAGTACGACTCACTGGTCTATAAAATCCTGGGTTATCTCTATTCCCTTTCTTGAATAAGGGAACAACATCTGCAACCCTCCAGTCTTCTGGTACTTCCCCCGTCCTCATTGCTGATTGATAGATCATTGCCAGAGGCGCAGCAATGTCCTCCTTCGCCTCCCGCAGTACCCTGGGGCACGTCTGGTCTGGTCCCGGAGACTTACCCAAATTGATGCTTTCCAAAAGCTCCAGCACATCCTCTTTCTTAATATCTATCTGCTCAAGCTTTTCAATCGGCTGTAAGTCAAACTTACAATCGCCAAGATCCCTTCCTGTAGTGAATACAGAAGGAAAGTATTCATTAAGTATCTCAGCTATCTCCTCCGGGTCCGTACACGCTTTTCCACTTGATTGATCCAATTCTCTCACATCTTATCCTCTTGCTCTTCACATACTTGTAGAACGCCTTGGGGTTTACTTTAATCCTGGTCGCCAAGGCCTTCTCATGGCCCCTTCTGGCTCTCCTAATTTCATTCTTAAACTCCTTCCTGTTAGCCTTATAATCTTCTAGATCTGTATCTTTACCCACATTTTGAACCTTTCGTAAGCCTTTGTTTTCTTCTTGACTGGATTTTCAACAACCTTTGTACACCACGGTTCTGTACCCTACCATCCTTTCACATATTTCTTCAGGATTCCCAATTTTTTAAAAACCTTATTTTTATTGTTTTGCCAAGAACCGAACAAACAGTTAATCTTGTTGAGTCTTGGCAATTTTTAATTCGTTGTAGTATCACTTGGATGCGTTCCGTCACAATGTGTGAACACCGCCCCCGTTCCCTCCTTGAACAACGAAGTGTTTGGAGGTATGGTACAATGGACCCACCCCTTCAGTGCCCAGTATCAGCAGGGCCCTAGATTGTGATTCTTCACCCACAGTATTTGTGATTGATGTTCCGAGCTTCACTGCAACCCTCCGCATGTACTGCTGCGACCTGGAATGTGCCCGCACGGGCATCGCCCACCACTGGAGCGCCACAAGGTTTGGATGCATACCGTTGCCAGGCTAGTGAGGTCTTATGGGTGAGTTCTGGCCATTGGACATTCTGCCAAATGCTTTGGGCCGCCCACCTGGGGAACCACTCCACAGGAACTATCGTGGCCTTCTTCCACAGGATGTTACAAGCTGACCGCTGCAGAATGGACGTGGTCAGCAGAAACATGTCCATAAAGGGCGGGTAGCGCGGCAAAAACCCGCTGGATGGGACACTGACACAATGAGACCAGAACAATACTTCACCGCACCGGGAGGTGTAGAATACCTTTGTGCAGTGATACATCGTGTCAGGCTTTACGCACACTGATGCAGCGACGTCTAAAGGTGATATTCAGGGTGAAGAAGGTGTTGGCAACATTTCATCCCCCGTTCCTCCGTCGTGACTATCAGACGCTCTCCATCTTGAATACCGAGATGAACAGGAATGTGGTTCGATCACTGCCACGGCGGAGGAGGATGCAGAGGCCACTGCTGCACCAGATACGGATACTGATGAGTACACCTTACACCTGCCGACCAGGTTCTGGTCCAGCAACGAGAGGGAAGCTGTTCCTTCATTTCTGTATGTGTTTTACCCTGGCTATCCACTGCTTTGCATCTCCAGACCTGCAGGTAGCTGTATGCGAGGGGGTGGCCGTAAACTAGAATCTGGAAATGGCAAGGCGTTAGTTCATTTGGCAAAGAGTATGTCCTCCCTCTTCGTGCGTTGTGAGGCTGTGATTTGGGGGAGAAAAAAGGATGGAAAATGAAGTGAATGGTAGGGCCTAAGTAATGTTAATGAGTAGAAAGAGACAGCGAGGTTCAAGTGCGTAGCTCTCTGAAAGGGGGAACGCAGCCCACGAGGTGATGAAGAAGACGAAAGGTACGTTTTTCTTGATAGATCAGGGCAGAGAATAGTTGGGATGTTGTGTTGCTACTTTACAAATCACTGATTAAGCTTGATTTGCAGTCTTTGTGCACTCTGGTCACCGCCAGATAGAAAGGATGTGACTGTACTTCTGAGGGTGCAGAGGAGATTTACCAGGATTTTCCTTGGATTGCAGGAACTTCAGCTATAGGGAATGATTTGATAAACTATACTTGTTTTCCCTTGGTAGGATTATCATAAACCGTTTTAAGGCGAGACAGTGAAGTTTTAGAGGGTACCTGAGGACTGATTCATCACACGTAGGGCCGTGAATCTCTGGAACATGATGCCAGAGGAAGGTGGGGGGATTCATCACAATCACTGTATTTAAACGGCAAATGGAGAAGCACTGAAATAGGCAAAGCATAACAGCGATTGAGGGAGGCACGAGAGACTGCATGCAGATTATGGAATCTGGAACAAGATTTTGGAGTTCTGATTGAGGGTCTCATCCCGACACTTCGACTTGCCATGCCACTCCAAAGATATTGCCTGACCCACTGAGTTCCTCTGGCATCCTGTTTTTCCAGAGGAGCTACAAACATAAGCTGCTCTAAAAGGCCATCTCGTAGGCATTCAACTAATTGAAGTGCCCCATTACAACTGTGCTATTACCCTTATTACATGCCTTTCCAGCTCCCTTTGCAATTTTAACCCCACATCTTGGCTGCTATTTGGAGGCCTATATATGATTCCCTTGCAGTTTCGTAATCCCACCCACAAGCATTCAACATTCTCTGACCCCATGTCACCTCTTTCTAAAGATGTAATTCCATCTTTTACCAGCAGACCACACCACCGCTAATGCCGTCCTGCCTGTCTTTTCGATAGAAAGTATATTCTTTGATGTTAATCTCCCAACTGTAGCCTTCTTTCAGCCACGACTCAATGATGCTCACAACATCATACCGACTAATCTCTGACTGCGCCACGAGTTCGTCCACCTTATCCCGAATGCTAAGTGTATTTAAATACAGCACCTTCAGTCCTGCATTCTTCGCCCTTTCGACTTTTGCCTCTGTGGTACAATTTAACTCTTTGCTCTTTCTGCATTTGTACCCAGTCATTGGCTTGTTCTTCCTTACATTCATGTTACACCCGTTATCTACTTGTAAACCCGCTGGCTCATCCTCGGCTCTATCATACTGGTTCCCATCCCCCTGTCGTGTTACCTATTCTCTGCCTGTCCATTGTATTTTGTGTTGCTCGTTTAATTTGGCTAATCTGTCACGTGGGTTGGGGCGATTGAGTATAGATACGTATTCATGCTTTGTCTATGTTCACTTTAGTATAGGTCATCATAGCCTGTCACACCAGACAGACAGCCACTCTAGTGTTGTTTGGTTGATGTTGAGCAGGTCAGTGTCAGCTAAATCAGGTGAGAGTGGACAGTTTCACAGAACGTGTTCGATGTTCTGCAGCCTTTCGCCACACTCACAGGATTCGCTGGTCTTTAAACCCCACTTCACTATATTGTCTCCCGTCCTACAAACTCCCGCTCTCGCTCTGTTGAGAGTGCACCACTTCCGTCTGTCAAGCAGTGCCCCGTCTGGTAACATTTCTGTGGGGTCTGGCACTGTATTGTTTGGTGGGGTTCTGGCTTCTGTTCGTTGCCAGAGGTCAATCCTGTATGTTTGGGGGGATGTTCCGTGTGGTAGTTCCCCCACTGTAGCAAAGCTTTTCCTCCATTTTAGGTGGTTGGAAACTGGCACGTGATGGTGTAGTGGGTGCCGTGGATCCGAGTTCAGTTTATATTTTTCAATTTTTGTTGTAGTGTGTCTTCGGATCTCTGGGGGAGCAATGCCTGCAAATGAAGTTAGTGGGTGTGGGGCGCAGTGTGCCCGTGATTATTCGGCAGGCTTCGCTAAGCAACAGGTCTATTTTCTTCGCATGGGCTGATCTGCCCCACACAGGTGCACAGTATTCTGCAGCTGCATAGCAGAGTGCTAGGGCAGTTGATCTAGGTGTGTGAGCATTAGCATTAGTATAGGTAAAGCCAACGAAGCAGTCGGAATGATATATATATATATGAATACGCACAGAAAAGCATATATACCAGTATATTTCATACCTATTCATGCATGTTTCAATATACGGGCACGCACACACCTGTAGAGAGACACACACGTACTTGCGTATGCACACCCGGCACACCTGCTTACAGGAACGCATATCAATGCAAACATGCAGAAGCGTTGCACCACTGCATGCACAAGCCCAGCTATATACACGGTCCAAAGTAAATTTAAAATCAAAGTCCGTAAGACCATAGATATTTGGGAATTTTTGTACACTAAGTCAGGGAGAAAGTTCAGGGTTAACATTTTGCTGTTTGGGGAAGGCCAGCGGAATATGGAAATCTGGATGACGAGGGATATTGAGGTTAGATCCAGAAAAAGAGGGCTGCATATGTAACGCGTCGGCAGCTGGGATCAAGGAAATCCCTGCAGAATAGTAAGGATGTAAGATTAAGATTACAGGTGACAGGCAAATCGGGAGGGTAAAACGATAGCATACTTTAGCTTTGGCAGATAAGGTAAGGGAGATTGCTGAGAGATTCTAGAAGTATATTACGAGCAGAACAGTCCGAGAGTCACAGAGTCGTAGAGCAGTGCAGCATGGAACGGTCAACAGAGAGTGAATGCGCCGCATTAAATATTCGTGTACTCATTAATGTTTGGAGCCACAAGGGGTGTGAGCGGTTTCAAATGAATATTTACTACGGAGGAGGAAACAGGCCCTTTGGCCCATCTATACCGGCCGAACTGTTATTCTGTCTAGTCCCAGCAACTTACACCTGGACTATAGCCCTCCATAACCATCCCATCCATGCTCTTATGCAAATATCTCTTAAATGTTGAGATCAAACCCATATTTCTGTTTGCTGCTCGATCTACGCTTTCACAACCCTCTGAATGAAGTTCTCCCTCAGACTCCACTTAAATATTTCACCTATAACTCTTAACCTGTGACCATTAGTTCTAGTCTCACACAACGTCAGTGGGAAAACCCTGTTTGCATTTCCCCTATCTCTGTTCGTCATAATTTTGTATACATCTATCATATCTCCTTGCATTTTCTACACTCCAGGGAATGAAGTTCTAAACTATTCCACTATCCCTATCAGTCATGTCTTTAAGTCCCAACAACATCTTTGTAAATTTTCTCTGCAGCCTTTCAATCTTGCTGATATCTTCTCTGTAGTTAGGTGACCAGAACCGCACACAATATTCCAAATTAGGCCTCGCCAACGTCGTATAGGACTTCAACTCTGCGCTCAGCACTTTGATTTATGAAGGCCAATGTTCCAACTGCTTTCTTTGCAATCTTACCTGCCTGTGATGCCCGTCTCAAGGAATTATGGATCTGTGTTCTCAGGACCATTCTGTTCTATCGCTATCCTCAGTGCTACACCGTTCACAGTGTACGTTCTACCCTGGTTAGTCCTTCCAAAGTGCAGCATTTCACACTTGTCTGCATTAAATTCCACCTTCGATTTCAGCCCAATATTCCAGCTGGTTCAGATCACACAGTCGACTTCGATAACCTTCCTCGCTGTGCGCTACACTCTCAATCGTGGTGTCATCTGAAAATGTGCTGATATAGTTAACCACTTTGTCATCCAGATCGTCGACAAATAACATCGGACCTAAGAACGATCCAGGTGATACGTCACAGGCCTCCCGTCAGAGAGACAACCAGATTTTGTTCTCGAAGTTTTTCATTATAGCTCTGTATCTATGTAGGTGAGTAAATGACAATAAACTCAACTTTGACCTTGATCTTAAGAGAATTAGTTCTGAAGGGTTACTGCTTCACCAGAGACTCTGAAACTAGGGGCAAAGACTTGAAGTTTGGAAATGTCACTGACTGTAAACTGTACGACTGTAGACTCTGTCAGCAGAGACGGAAATGATCTTGTTTTCCCTTATCAGTCTATGCTTGAATGTCCTCCCGGTGTCAATGCACACAAGCATGGGTTGCTTTATTGCAGACGTTCACAAATTGGGGTGCACGGCCCCCTTGCTTAATGTTATTTGTCCGACCCTTGGTCTACTGGCTAAAGATTTGCAAACGGAATACAAAACCGTGAGATGATCAGCGAAAATTTCCATTTCTCACACGTGACAGTAGAATTTCTTTGGCGAAGCATGCAAGGTCTAGAGTACAGCCCCGAAAAGTTCATGTAATGATTGCTTGGCACTGCAGAATTGGCCTCCCAGGGCTATAAGAATATTTCGTTATTCTTTATAGGTAAGAAGTTCGTATGTTCTCCCAGCGACTACACTGGTTTCCTCTGGGTGCTCCGGTTTCCTCCCACAGTTGAACGATCAACAGGTTGGCAAGTTAATTCGTCATTGTAAATTGTCCCCTGGTTAGGCAAGAATTCAATCCGGGGATTGTTGTGTGGTCCTGTTCAAAGGGCTGGAAGGTATCTGCATTGTATCTCAACAAAATAAAAATGTCAGAGGCAGTCACTGACGCCTTACCGCTGGAACTCCGCTCTTTGGTCCGAGGAATTATAGAGCAGACAGCCAGGTCTTCCAGCCCATCACGTGTGTGATGGTCATCAACAATCCCATTTTTCTCATGTAGCATTATCCATTCCACCTCCCACTAATTCTGCACTGCTTGCCGACACGAAGGAAACTTGTCGCCAATTAGTTTATCAGCCAGCAACGCCTTTGGCAAGTGAGAAGGAACCGGAGTGGACAGAGTATCCAGACAGCACCAGAGGTCAGGATCAACACGAACCACTATGATCACTGTGCCAGCTGTGTTCCAACCAAGGCTGTTGCAGGGTCCGCAGTAGAAGTGTGCTGATAAAATGCTAACTGAGCATCAGTGAGTCCATGCTGCTCAATAACTCCTCTAGCCTCACCTTCCATCAATTAATAAAGTTGAGAGTACAGAGAAATTTTACAAGGATGTTGCCTGGACTAGAGTACCTGGGTATAAGGAATGATGGAATGGATTAGGAATCTATTCCTTGGAACGTGGAAGACTGAGAGGAGATTTGACCGAGGTTTACAAAATTTATGAGTGATATGGAAAGGGTGAATGCAAGCAGGTTCTTTCCACTGAGGCTGGGTGGTACTACAGCTAAAGGTCATGCGTTAAGGGTGAAAGGTGAGAAGTTTAAGGGGAACATGAGGGGAAACTTCTTCACTTAGAGGGCTTTCACCATGTGGTACGAGCTGCCAGAGCAAGTGGTACATGCAAGCTCCAGTTCAACGTTTAAAAGAAGTTTCGATACGTACATGGATGGGAGGGTTATGGTGGGCTATGGTCTGGGAGCAGGTCAGTGAGACGAGAACCGGAGTGACTGAGCTGAGGCTGATAAACAGAGACAATATGTAGTGAGACTGCAAGCAAGGAGAGGCTGGTGATGAGGCAAAAATTGTAGTCGCCAGGACGTTGCAATGTAAAAGTGGACACAATCAAACAGGGTAATGAATACAGGACTCCTTCAAATAGTTTGAAACAACAGAGAGATGATGTTATATGTTCTACCAATTTTTAAATTAAAAAATATTATTACTTTATGATTTCTTTGAAAGATTACTTTCCAAATATAATTCTTTTTCACATCAGGCAAACAGAAGCAAACTCACAACACAAGGAAATAATGTCAGACAGTCAAAAAATAAACCGAACAGACTCTTGGCAAAAGTTAAATATTTTGACTAGATGTCGTTGGCGTTCAGAAGAAGATGAGGAATGCGGTAGTCACAGGGGATTCCATATTGAAGGGAACAGACAGGAGGTTCTGTCAGCCTGATAGAAATACCCACATGGTGTGTTGCCTCTCAGGTGCCAGGGTATGGGATGTCTCGGATCGGGTGCAGAGTATTCTGAAGGGAGAGGGTGAACAGCCAGAAGTCTTGGTACACGTTGGTACCAATGACATAGGTAGAAAAAGGGAGGAGGTTTTAAAGAGAGAATTTAGGAAGTTTGGTAGGAAGCTGAAAAGCAGGACCTCCGGGTAGTAATCTCGGGATTTCTGTCTGTGCCACGTGCTAACGAGTACAAGAATAGCATGATCAGACATATTAATGCGTGGTTGAGAGACTGATGTAGGGGGCAGGGCTTCGGGTTCCTGGATCATTGGGGCATCTTCTGGGGGAGGTACGACCTGTACAAAAAGGACGGGTTACACCTGAACCCAAAGTAAAGGCATCCGTTAGTGTTGCGAGACCATGGATCTGTGCCTGGAAAGTCTTCACTCTCCAGGGCGCAGGCCTGGGCAAGGTTGTATGGAAGACCAGCAGTTGCCCATGCTGCAAGTCTCCCCTCTCCACGACACCAATGTTGTTCATGGGAAGGGCATTAGGACCCATACAGCTTGGCACCAGAGTCTCCCCTCTCCACGACACCGATGTTGTCCAAGGGAAGGGCATTAGGACCCATACAGCTTGGCACTGGTGTCGTCACAGAGCAATGTGTGATTAAGAGCCTTGCTCAAGGACACCACACGTTCCCTCGGCTGGGGCTCGAACTCACGACCTTGAGGTAGCTCGTCCAATGCCTTAACCACTTGGCCACCTGCCCACACCTGAACCCAAAGGGGTCCAATATCCTAACAGGCAGGTTTAATAGAGCTGTTAGGGAGGGTTTAAACTAACTTGGCAGGGGGGTGGGAACCGGAGTGATAGGGTGGAGGAAGGGGAAAACAGAAATAAATCAAAGATAGCGTGTAACAGAGATGATAGAAAGGACAGGCAGGAGATGAGGCATAATCATAGCATGTGGGATGAGCTACAGGGCAATAGAGGCATGGTGCAGTTAAAACAGAAAGCAACAAATACTGGACTGAAAGTGTTGTATTTGAATGCTCGAAGCATAAGAAATAAAATGGACGATCTTGAAATTCAGCAACAGATTGGCAAGTATGACATAGAAGAAACATAGAAAACCTACAGCACAACGCAGGCCCTTTGGCCCACAATGCTCTGCCGAATATGTCCTTACTTTAGAAATTACCCAGGGTTACCCATAACCCTCTATTTTCCCAAGCTCCACGTACCTATCCAGGAGTCTCTTAAAATACCCTCCTTCACCACCATCGCCAGCAGCTCATTCCATGCACTCACCATTCTCTGCGTAAAAAAATTTACCTCTGCATCTCCTCTGTACCTACTTCCAAGCACATTAAAACCGTGCCCTCTCGTGTTAGCCATTTCAGTCCTGGGAAGAAAGCCTCTGACTATCCACACGATCAATACCTCTCATCATCTTCTCTCAGGTCACCCCTCATTCATCGTCGCTTCAAGAAGAAAAGGCCGAGTTCACCCAATTGATTCTCATAACGTATGCTCCCCAATCCAGGCAACATATTTGTAAATCTCCTCTGCACCCTTTCTATGGTTTCCACATCCTTTCTGTAGTGAGGCGACCAGAACTGAGCACAGTACTCAAATGGGATCTGACCAGAGTCCTATGTAGCTGCAACATCAACTCTCGGCCCCTAAACCCAATTCCACGATTGATAAAAGCCAATGCATCGTATGCCTTCCTAACCACAGAGTCAACCTGAGTAGCAGCTTTCAGTATCCTATGGACTCGGACCCCAAGATGGCTCTGATGCTCCACAATGCCAAGAGTCTTACCATTAATATTATATTCTGCCATCATATTTGACCTACCAAAATGAACCACCTCACACTTATCTGGGTTGAACTCCATCTGCCATTTCTCAGCCTAGTTTTGCATCCTATCAATATCTTGCTGTAACCTCTGACAGCCCTCCACACTATCCACAACACCCCCAACCTTTGTGTCATCATTAAATTTACTAACCCATCTCTCCATTTCCTCATCCAGGCCATTTATAAAAATCACGAAGAGTAGGGGTCCCAGAACAGATCCCTGAGGCACACCACTGGTGACCGACCTCCATGCAGAATATGACCCGTCTACAACTACTCTTTGCCTTCTGAATTCACAAAGAAATGCCTCTTGGATCCCATGCCTCCTTACCTTCTCAATAAGCCTAGCATGGGGTACCTTATCAAATGCCTTGCTGAAATCCATATACACTACATCTACTGCTCTACCTTCATCAATATGTTTCGTCACATCCTCAAAAAATCAACCAGGCTCGTAAGGCACGACCTGCCTTTGAAAAAGCTATGCTGACAATTCCTAATCCATGCTGACTATGTCTCTCCAAATGTTCATAAATCCTGCCTCTCAGGATCTTTTCCATCAACTTACCAACCACTGAAGTCAGACTCACTGGTCTATAATTTCCAGGGCTATCTCTGCTCACTTTCTTGAATAAGAGAACAACGTCCGCAACCCTCCAATCCTTTGGAACCTCTCCCACCCACATTGATGATGCAAAGATCATCGTCAGATGCTCAGCAATGTCCTCCCGTGCCTCCTACAGTATCCTGGGGTACATCTCATCCGGTCTCGGTGACTTATCCAACTTGATGCTTTCCAAAAGCTCCATCACATCCGCTTCCTTAATATTTACATGTCTGAGCGTTTCAGTCCGCTGCAAGTCATCCCTACAATCGTCAAGATTCTTTTCCACAGTGAATACTGAAGTAAAGTATTCATTAAGCACCTCTACTATCTCCTCCGGTTCCATACACACTTTTCCACTGTCACACTTGATTGGTCCTATTCTCTCACGTCTTATCCTCTTGTTCTTCTCATACTTGTAGAATGCCTTGTACAATTTAAGATTGCATTATTGGGCTGTTAATATTTGACAATTATGTTTTTGGTTATATTGGCTCGATAAGAACCAAAAACCAGCTTGGATTGATTTAGAATTTAAAGCTATTTATCAATTTTATTTAACTTCACTATTAGGAACTCCATTACCTTTACAACTTGCTAAAATTTCCAATTTAAATTTCTACCCTGTTATTAAACAGTCCTTACGGATTTGGTTTCAGTTTCGCAACTCTTTTAATTTCAAACAATTTAAATTGTCTAGTCCTGTATTTCAAAATTTGCTATTTAAACCTTCAATTACTTATCCCATCTTTCTTTTATGGAGAAATAAGGGAATTTGTTCTTTTGCGCATTTAGTTACTGATGGTCGATTGATGTCTTTTGAATAGTTAATTAATAAATATTCTCTCTCTCCCACACATTTCTTGAAATATTTACAAGTTAGACATTTTTTACAAAAATATGTTTCTATGTTTCCATATATTCAAGAATCTGAATTGTTGGACACTATTTTGAATATGGATCCCTTAGTGAGAGGCTCCATTGGTAGAATTTATAATTTATTTTTACTACAGAAAGATAACCTCTCACAAAAGATTAGACAAGATTGGGAGAGAGACCTTAATATGACTTTTGTTAATGAAGACTGGTCGTGAGTTCTGAAAATGGTTAATTCTTCTTCGATATGTGCCAATCATTGTTTAATTCAGTTTAAAATTGTTCACCACTATTATTTAACGAAGGAGAGGCTAGCCAAAATATTCCCTAATTTTGATAATTATTGTGATAGGTGCAAAAATGAAGTAGCTACTTTGTCACATATGTTCTGGTCATGTCCCTTGTTGAAATCTTTTTGGAAATCTTTATTTTCTACAATTTCTAAAGCTTTGAAAGCTAATTTACAACCTAATATATTGACTGTTCTATTTGGAATAGTTCCGCATCATATTCAGGGTATTTCATTTTCAAACCAACATGTAATTGCATTTGATACATTGTTGGCAAGAAGAGCTATTTTATTGAAGTGGAAAGATACCTCTGCTCCTACACTAACTCAATGGTTTTCCCAAGTAATATTATGTCTTAGTGTGGAAAAAATTAGTAGAACTTTTGATCCCCGATTTGATTTTGAGAGAAGGTGGGGCTCTTTTGCTAAATATTATCATTTAATTTGAATCAATTTACATAGTTTCCTTCCAATTTTATGTTATATAAATGTGATTTGGCGGTAGTTGTTTTCCTTTTCTTCTTTTATATATATATAAATGATTGTAAGATGTATTGCTCTGGGAGTTGGTTCCTAATGGCTTTTTTTTTTACCCTTTTTTTTGTTTTATAGTTAGTGGTTTTTTTTAGTTAACTGGGGTTCCCTTTTTTCCTTCTTTTTCTTTTATAATTTTTTTTCATTAGCATATATAAGTTTTTTCAGCTCTATTAATTATATATACTAATTTGTTGAATCTGTATTTTATAGCTGTAGAGGATTATACATTAATAAAAAGATTTAAAAATGAAATGAAATGAGAATGCCTTGGGGTTTTCCTTCATCCTGTCCTCCAGGCCCTTCTGGTTCTCCTAATTTCATTCTTAATCTCCGTCCTCCTAGCGTTATGATCCTCCTGATCTCTATCATTTTTTGAAACTTTTCTTTTCTTCTTGACTAGATTTACAACAGTCGTCGTACACCACGGTTGCTGTACCCTACCATCCTTTCCCTGTCTCATTGGAACGTAGCTATGTCATGGTCCGGATCAGGGTCCCTTTAAATTTAGCTTGTTTATGTTACGATCCGGACCGTTTATTCCCTGTTTTCCCGTGTCCCTCGACTTTGGTGATTAGAGGCAATTAACACTCGGCTGAACCGGTAGTTTATAGTCTCCGGCTTTCAGCTGTATAGGGTGGGAGCGTCTGCAAAGTCATGGCGTGGCAATATCATCCGGTCGGAGCAAGTCTGGTCTCCGCCCGAAGCGAGTACCGGTAATTCGTCTTTCCTCACGGGAGAAACCCTGTCCAGTTACCTTGCCGAAGCGAGCCTGCAAAGTTTCCTCATCAGGGTGGGTCCGTCAGTTAACCCGCTGGAGAGAATCACGAGCCGCTGTCTACTGTTCCCGGGCCGAGTCTAGAGCTCGCCACTACCCGGAGGTTCCGAGTACCACGTCCACGTCCTGGCTCCGGCGGCGTCCGAGTACCACGTCCACGTCCTGGCTCCGGCGGCGTCCGAGTACCACGTCCACGTCCTGGCTCCGGCGGCGTCCGAGTACCACGTCCACGTCCTGGCTCCGGCGGCGTCCGAGTACCACGTCCACGTCCTGGCTCCGGCGGCGTCCGAGTACCACGTCCACGTCCTGGCTCCGGCGGCGTCCGAGTACCACGTCCACGTCCTGGCTCCGGCGGCGTCCGAGTACCACGTCCACGTCCTGGCTCCGGCGGCGTCCGAGTACCACGTCCACGTCCTGGCTCCGGCGGCGTCCGAGTACCACGTCCACGTCCTGGCTCCGGCGGCGTCCGAGTACCACGTCCACGTCCTGGCTCCGGCGGCGTCCGAGTACCACGTCCACGTCCTGGCTCCTGGCTCCGGCGGCTTCCAGTTCTGAGTCTAGTCCTGGTCCTGGCGGTCTGTGATTCCTGTCCTACCCCCTTGTCTGAATCCCTTCTCTGCCTCTCGCCTCTAGCTCTCGTCTGCAGCCCCCACCTGCACTTTGGTCTAGTTCCATCATCGGAGCTAGATAGGTACTGCCTGGTGTTCATTCGTGTTGGTTTTGTCTTGTCCTGTCCTCGCCTCCGTGGGGTAAGTCTGGCCGAATTTCCATTGTCCTGCGGGGAGTCTTGTCTTGTCCTTGCCTCCGTGGGGTAAGTCAGGCCGTCTAGCTGTTGCCCTGCGGGGGGGGGGGGGGGGGAAGAGTCATGAGTCCTGGCACTATGTACTGTACCCAAGGAGGGATTCTGACACTGTTCTGTGTATGTGTCCATGGTTCCATGTACCTGCTCTCCCAAGACTGAAGCTCTGTTTTCCATGTTCCTCCTCTCCCTAGCCCATGTCATGTCCATACCTGGTTCTGGGGTCTGAGCCTGAGACAAGACCCAGGTACTGGGTCCTTGCCCAGTCTCGGGCTTGGAGTCCATACCCTAGCCTCTTCATGTCTCCTCTAGTTCTGGGAGCTGATTCTGAGTCCTAGCCCAGACCCTTGGTCCCAGCCTAGTCATAGCCCTCAGTCCTTGTCCAGTTTGCTACTCCTGCTCCTGCCTAGCTCTGCTGATATCAAACAATAAACTAAATTTAATTAACCTCACAAGATGTGTCTTGCATTTGGGTCCACCCTTGCTCCCAATGCCCCACCATTGTGGCAAGCTATGCACAATTCCATGCAAATGTCCCCTGAACATTTGCCAGAGTTTTGCTGTACAGTTCCCTGAGAACATTGTTCCCAATTTATGCTTCCAAGTTCCTGTCTGATCGCCTCATATTTCCCCTTCCTCCAATTAAACGCTTTCCTAACTTTTCTGTTGCTATCCCTCTCCGATGCCATGGTAAAGGAGATAGAATTGTGATCACTATCTCCAAAATGCTGATCACAATATGATCGAGTTCACTTTAAGTTTGAGAAGGAGAAACTAAATTCCAATCTGTCGGTATTTCAGTGGAATAAAGGAAATTACATTGGCATGAGAGGGGAACTGGCCAAGGTTGACTGGAAAGGGACATTTGCAAGAAGGACAGTGGAGCAGCAATGTCTAGAGTTCCATTGAAAAATGAGGATGTGCAAGGCAGATATATTCCAAGTAAGAAGAAAGTTTCGAATGGAAAGAGGACACTATTATGTTTGACATGTGAAGTCAGAGCCAAAGTAAAAGCACAAGAGAGGGCATACAAGTAAGCTAAAGCTATTGGGAAGATAGACGATTCGGAAGCTTTTTAAAAACTTGCAGAAGGAAACTAAGAAGGTCATTAAGAAGGAAAAGATGAATTATGAAAGGAAGCTGGCGACTAATATCAAAGAAGATACTAAAAGCTTTAAGTATATAAAGGGTAAAAGAGTGAGGGTAGATATAGGACCAATAGGAAATAACGCTGGAGATACTGTAATGAGACGCAGAGATGGCAGAGGAACTGAATGCGTCAGTCTTCACAGTGGAAGACATCTGCAATATACTGGACATTCAAGAGTATCAGGGAAGTGACGTATGCATAGTGAAAATTACGACTGAGAAGGTGCTCAGGAAGCTTAATGGTCTGATGGTAGATAAATCTGGATCTGATGGAATGTACCCTCGGGTTCTGAAGGAAGTAGCTGGAGAGATTGCAGAGGCATTAACAATAACCTTTCAAGAATCGATAGATTCTGACATTGTACCGGATGACTGGAAAACTGCAAATGCTACTCCGCTATTTAATCCTGCCTGACTAACCTCCTGCAATTTTTTTGAGGAAATTACAAGCAGGGTAAACAAAGGAGATGCAGTAGATGTATTGTACTTGGATTTTCTGAAAGCCTTTGACAAGGTTCTGCACATGTGGCTGTTTAGCAAGATAAGAGCTCATGGAATTACAGGGAAGTTACTAGCATGGGTGGAGCGTTGGCTGATCTGCAGAAAACAGTGGGAATAAAGGGATCCTATTCTGGCTGGCTGCTGGTTACCAGTGGAGTTCCACAGGGGTTTGTATTGGGACCGCTGCTTTTTACGATGTATGTCAATGATTTGGACTATGGTATTAATGGATTTGTGGCTAAATTTGCCGATGATACAAAGATAGGTGGAGGATCGGGTGGTGTTGAGGAAATAGAGCCTACAGAGAGACTTAGATAGTTTAGGGGAATGGGCAAAGAAGTGGCAAATGAAATACAATATTTGAAAGTGTATATTCATGTACTTTGGAAGAAATCGGCAGAGAATTCAAAATGTAGACATGCAAAGGGACTTAGGAGTCCTTGTGCAGGATACCCCAAAGGTTAATCTCCAAGATAGTTGTTAATGACGAAGGCGAATGCAATGTTGGCATTCATTTCTAGAGGTATAGAATATAGGAGCAGGGAAGTGATGTTGAGGCTCTATAAGGCACTCGTGACTCCATCCTTGGAGTATCGTGTGCAGTTTTGGGCTCCTTATTTTAGGAAGGATATACTGACATTGGAGAGGTTTCAGAGAAGATTCACGAAAATGATTCCAGGAATGAAAGGGTTGCCACATGAGGACAATCTGGCAGCTCTTAGGCTGTATTCCCTGGAGTTCAGGAAGAATGAGGGGGGAATTCTCATAGAAATATTCCAAATGTTAAGAGGCCCGAACAGATTAGATATGGCAAAGTTATTTCCCATGGTAGGGGAGTCTAGGACAGGAGGGCACGACTTCGGGATTGAAGGACGTCCACTTAGAACTGAGATGTGGAGAAATTACTTTAGTCAGAGGCTGGTACATCTGCGGAATTTGTTGCCATGTGCGGCTGTGGAAGCCAAGTCATTGGGTGCATTTAAGGCAGAGATAGATAGGTTCTTGATTAGCCAGAGCATCAAAGGATGTGGGGAGAAGGCAGGGGACTGAGGATGACTGGAAGAATTGGATCAGCCCTTGATCAAATGGCAGAGCAGAGTCGCTGAGCCGAATAACCACCTCCTGCTCCTATATCTTACAGTCATATGGTCTAAGCTGTTATTGATAGAGGGATTGAGCAGAGCAAGTGTTCTTTGCTGCATTCTTGCCAGATCCCAGCTGAAGTTGTGTCCAGTTTTGATCTCTTCTGAGAAAGAATGTTCTTGGTATGGAGGGATGCAAGATGAGTTGGGATGCTTCTGGGATGGTGGATACAACGAATGAGGAGAGATTGAGTCAGGTTGCTTTTATTCATTGTAGTATAGAGGGATGAGGAGGATATGTCTACTTAGACAGACGGAGTTGTTAATAATAATAATAATATTATTAGTCAAGGGACATAAGGTGAATGCAGGACCAGGAGGGTGAAGGAGATGATTAGCTACGACCATGTCGGATGATAGTGCACCGCTGAAGGGATGAATGGCCTATTTCTGCTGCAACGTTCTATTGCACTTTAATTGAAAACTTTTAGCAAAAAAATACACTTCCTAATTGCTTGCAGGTGTGCAGATCACCTGTCAATGAGAATCGTTGAAGGGCATTTCAGTCAAATCTCGGAACACCTTTCAACTGCAAGTAGATCGGAACTGTCCCGGTTCGCGTGGCTCGCCGCCTTCCTGTGCTGCAAGACTTTGTTCTACGGCCGGCGATCTCCTGCCGGCTGTTGGGCGTGGATGGATGCGAGATCACATTGGATTCATGGTGGAAATGCGAGGCGTGGAACTGGACCCCTTGGTTTCCTAAAGATAGGATATCAACTGCAAAATATCACATTTGGTTTGATATCACATCAGCAGGTCACCTGGTCGACTTTCCGTAATCTTCATTAAAATTTCTTCATTAAAATTCCCCTGGTAATTTTCTTTGGCATTCAGCCAAACATTTGCAGAGATAGAAGCAAGTAATCCTTAAGGGCTTACAAACATTTGGTACAAAACGGTTGACGAAGAGATGGCAGGGTGCAAAATTGTCTCAAATGTATTTCGTGAATACCAAATAAGCGCAATTTTATAAGCTGTTTAAATGAGCAGAACTAAACTTTGAATGGAGAGTACAACTGACAAGATCAAAACGTCGTCAGGTGTAATTAAACCCTGACCAAGGGCTTTGAGTCTCTATTTCTAACCAGGCGATAGCTTCGGTCAGCTGCCGCCATCAACCTTGGCGAGCGATGACCGCGTCCGGCTACTCTTCTCTTTTGTATATTAAATTTTACTTTCCGTATATCATTGCACCGGTCGGACAACTGGGTAAGTCGTTTCGTGTGCCTGTAATTGAATAGCGTTTAGATCTCGAATTTTTGCAATTCCTGTTTCCACTCTGGACAGTGAGCCATTATCCGGAATATTTAACGTGTAATGCGACCATTCCACCAGCAACAATTTAACTGGAACTTTCTGAATTTATCGTGAATTTGGATGTGTTATATTTCGTTAATAAATTCAATAATTTTAAACGATTCCTGTGTAGTCGAAGGTAGATGACATCCGCGGAAAGGAAGGGGCTTGCAGATTGGATGGGAGGTTAAACAAATGGAACGACTCAAAGTTGCTCAAAACACCGTCGCAGAGTAACTCCAGGAGTAGACGCATGATAAAGGTTCCACCACTACTAAGTAAGGCATCCGTTAGTCTTGCGAAACCATGGATCTGCGCTTGGAAAGTCTTCACTCTCCAGGGCGCAGGCCTGGGCAAACTTGTATGGAAGACCGGCAGTTGCCCATGCTGCAAGTCTCCCCTCTCCACGACACCGATGTTGTCCAAGGGAAGGGCAAGGACCGATACAGCTTGACACCGGTGTCGTCGTAGAGCAATGTGTGGTTAAGTGCCTTGCTCAGGGACACAACACGCTGCCACGGCTGGGGCTCGAACTCATGACCTTCAGGTCGCTAGTTGAATGCCTTAACCACTTTGCCAAGTGCCCACACCATTATAAAGCCATAATTATCATCTGATTGTACACAGCACACGTACTAACGTTTGTGGCTTTTCTCTCGGGCAAGAATACTAGAAGAGTTCCCGGAGTCCGTGTTTCGTTCGGAACTGGGCGACGGATGATCTGAATCCTCCTTGAAAGACATCCTTGTACTTTGGAGGAAAAAAAAAGTTGGGAAATAATGCAGATCGACACACACAAAACGCTGGATGAACTCAGCAGGTCAGGCAGCAGCAACAGCAATGAATAAACGGTCGACGTTTCTGGCCGAGACCCTTCATCAGGACTTAGATTTCCAACATCTGCATTTTTCAATAATACAAATATTGGTAATCTAAAAGTAAACAAGTAACTGAAAATATTTTAAATACTCAGTGTTAGGTCGCATCGGTGATGATTTAGACGAGAAACATCGGTAATGATTACGCTAAAAAAGTTTTTAGAAGATCTAATGAAAACTTTTCGAACTGAAATATTATCAATGTTTCTGCTCCCACAGCCGGACAGTGATCTATCAGTAATCACAGATTTTTCTGTCTTATAGGGGATGAACGTTCCCTGTGAAGAGCTTGTCATGCCTACTGCTTCTTACTGATCAAATCATTATGGTGCTTTGCGACAGAACAAGGTAAACAAATAGCAATGCAGAATGAAGTATAACAACTACAGAGAAAGTGCAGTGCAGGTAAATAATAAAGAACGTAAAGTGTTAGATTGTGAGGTCAAGGATCCAGTCAGCAGTATTCGCTGAGGATACACCGGAAGACCAGCAGGATTTGGGCAGATCACATTAGGTCTTTCACCGAGTTGATGATCGTGTGTGTGTGTGTGTGTGTGTGTGTGTGTGTGTGTGTGTGTGTGTGTGTGTATTGTAACATGTACAAGATGCAGGGAAGAGGTTGTCCTGCACGCTGTTAACACAGATCAAATCAACACCCAGAGCACTGAAGTAGAACAAGCTCATAACGATGAGGTCAGGAGCCCAGATTTATTTTCTACCTGATCGGAGAGGGGAGAAGAGGAAATATCCGGAGATGGTGGGGTCTTTGATGACGCTGGCTGCTTTACTGAGGCAGCAACAATTACAGAGAGTCCAGAGAGTATTTCTGCACAGGGCCTACAGGAACTTCGCTGCCGACCACTGCCTGTGACTAATGGATGCTTTTATGCAAGGACATTTCCATGAACGGCAGGTAGTGCGGCGAAGTTCAACTGAATGGAACAATACACAATAGGGAGACTAGGGCGCATCCTTCAGAACCTGGGGACCGATAGAACCTCAGCATGTAGTGACACCTAGTGGCCGTCCGCTTCAATGCTGCGCGCAGCTCATGTAAATACTGTACACGCAAGTTGCTCATACGGTCGAGTGCCATGCAGGAAATGTCTAAGTGTACGAGCCGCACCTGCGCCACTTACAGCGTTATTTAGAGCACCCCACAACTGATGACCATATTTAAAACTATTCATGCTCATTTCCACAGGTAATTTAGTGATGATGATAGTTTTGGCACGGGGAAAGTGCAGACTGATAAGGTGCATCACCCATTATCTGATAGAGATGGCCGCTACAGATCTTCTGGTGGTCTTCTCCAATGCGGCGATATTGACAATTTTCAACGCAATTTACTCCGTGATGCCACACACGGTTGCCTGCACCCTACAGAATGTAATGGCTTTTTCATCCTTCGACTGCTCGGTTTGGTTAACAGTCGCGTTCACGTTTGATCGTTTTGTGGCCATTTGTTACCAGAAATTTAAAGCCAAGTACTGCACGGTTAGAACAACCAGGACGGCGATAGGAACAGTGTTTGCACTGAGTTTATTAAGTTACATCTCCGACTACTTTGCCTTTGAATCCTATGAATTGTTCATGCCTGTCGGTTGTGTGGAAAAGCTGGAATATTACTACCTGCCCGGGTGGCTTGCATTCTCCTAGCTTCAAAGCATTTTAACCCCTCCTCTGCCGTTCTTTGTTATTCTGTTACTTAACATCCTGACGGTCAGGTCTACACTGGTGTCGAGCAGAGCCCGCAGGAAGCTCCGCGCTCACGTCAGAAAGGAAGACCCGGAGATGGAGAGTCGGATGAAATCTATTGTTTTACTGTTCTGTTTGTGGGGCAGTTTTATCCTGCTGTGGCTGACAGAGGTGACCGACTTCATCCACTCGCACGTTGGCAACATACACGTTTACCAAAACTGGCTCACCCCATGTTCTTGGCTTTTTCAGCCGGGGAAATGCTTAAAATCCTGAGTTCGTGCACAAACACATTTACTTGCATTCTGACTCAGTCTAAGGTCAGAGAGGAACTGAGAAATGCAATCAAGTACCCTTCGACAAAACTTGGGTTAATATAGATTTAATATTTATCTGATAATAATTGAACGGGGTTAACCGAATAAACATCGTAATGGAGCTTATTGGATTTCAAATAGCAGAAACTGGGAGTGTTGTAATAATGAGCCCTGGTAGATGATTCAATCGATGTCACGGGACTGCATTACAAGATGTTTGCCTCATCCTCCCTCCCTCCCACCCAACCAGTCTACACACCCCGCCGGTCTGGTATGTAGGGCGGTGTGCTGACTCTCAAGTTCTGTCACTGAGTGAGATGCAACATGGTGACGGCTCCCCCTCTCCACAAGAGTAAATATCCCCCTTGGAAACATGGGGAGATACGCTGCGTCTGAATTGTTGTTAAACTTACCTTATGCACTTGCCACTCTGACCTATAACTTTCTGGATATTACCGTAATAAAATCACCTACATATTCCAAACACTTTCAATTTGATCTGTTAAAATACCTTTGTAACAACTGGAATCAAGGGAGTGATTTAACCGGAGAATATTTTATTTTCGGGGAATGTCTCCCTGCATCCACTTAATTAACGATCGGAAGTCTCCCTGATCACGAGGCTGAGACTTGAAAAATAACGGCCTATGGAACACTATCCTTGTGATCTCAAATGCAAGTGTCTGTAAATCAGAATCATGTAATTTATTTGCAAATAAATCGAATTAAAATTTACCGTATTTTCATGTAGTTTAAACTCAAAAGCTACATCAAGATACAGATACAGTATTTGCGATTTTCTATGCAGCCACTCTCCAGACCCCAACTTATCTCAAACACTTCGTGCTCGTGTCGGCCAGCCACTGTAAGTCTATTGTGTCCAGGAGTAACGTTTCCACAGCGAACTGCACGCGGCTCTGTAGATTCGATGCACAATTTGGTCGTCACCGTGAAGGTTTTTGGGTGAACGCGGTCGGCTTCAGAGATTGAGGTTTCAGAATCTCCAAGATCCCCATTGCATTGACCTCAGATGCTACAGGGAGATTCTGGAGTTTTTCATCTCCCCCTCCCCCTCCGCCCCTTACACCCTCTTCCCCTTTCCCCGCTCCCCTCACTCCGCCCCCTACCCCTTCTGTCATGGTCCGGTCCGTGAAGTCCGGATTCTGGTTCACTGTTCGATCCATCGTTCCTTATTCCAGGTTTTCTGGTTTTCCTTTTTTACTGTTGAGTGCTCTAATTGAGGCAGCCGATTCACATTTTGGGCTGGCTATATAAATAGCTCTTTGGTTCAGCTTCAGTGGCTGGATTGTTCCTGTCCAAACCTCCTGTCTGAATCCGTTCTCTGCCCCTACCTTCTGAAGTCTTGCCCTGCAACCAGTGTCTGGAGCCTTGCCTCACCTGTAACCCTCGCCTCCACTGCTGTTAAGTTCAACTGCCGGAGCAAGCTAAGGAACTGCCTATCGTTGTTTTGAACTGTCTCTGTGTCCACTCCTTCACTAGGTAGGTCCGGCCATTCACCGCTACTTTGTGTTGGAAACTGTCTCTCTGCATTTTGTGTATGAGTCCCGGCCCTACATCCTGCTCCCTAGGAGGGGTCCCGACTCTGTGTAGAGCTCCGGCCCCAAGTCCTGTTCCCAAGGAGAGGTCCCGGCTCTGTGTTCCTGTCTCTCCCTCGACCAAGGCTCTGCATTCTTGTCTCTCTCTCGACCAAATCAAGGCATCGTGCTCTCGCCCAGCCCAGGAGTACCTTGCCCAGCCCGCTGCTGGAGTTCTCACGTCCTGTGCTGGAGTCTGTCGTCCTGTCCAAAAACCTCGTCCTGTCCAAGCCACGTCCAAGAACCTCGTCCTGTCCAAGCCACGTCCAAGAACCTCGTCCTGTCCAAGCCACGTCCAAGAACCTCGTCCTGTCCAAGCCAAGGTTTTGTGCTCTCGTCCTGTCCATGTGCCTCGTCCAGTGCAGGGATTCCATGTCCTGTTCTGTAGCCATGTCTTGTCCTCGCCTAGTTCTGGAGTCCAAGCCCGAGTCAAGACCCAGGTTCTGGGTCCTTGTCCAGTCTCTAGCTCGGAGTCCGAACCCAAGCCTCGTCGTGTCCTCGCCTCGAGGAGCCCAAGCCATGTCCAGTCCTGTTGCCACGTCATGTCCTCGCCTAGTTCTGGAGTCCAAGCCCGAGTCAAGACCCAGGTTCTGGGTCCTTGACCAGCCTCTAGCTCGGAGTCCAAGCCCAGGATCCTAGCTCCCAGTTCCTAGTCCTGGTCCCACTTGCCTAGCCAATGTCCTAGCCTAAGTCTGTGTCCTTGTCCCAACTCCTAGTTTGCATCCAGTCACGTCCCTAACCCAGCTGTATAGTCAAGTCCTGTTCCTAGTATTTAATTACCTATGTCTTGCATTTGGGTCCGCTCCCACCAACGTCCCCTATATGACACCCTTCTCCCCACCTACCCCGTCTCACTCTCTCCCTACTTCCCCCTCCCACCTCCCTCTCCCTCCCTCCCGCTACGTTTGCGCAAGTTCAAGCTGGTGTCCAATCTCGTCACAGTACGCTGCTCCAGGCAAGTCTTCATATTCACCCTGAGCTGTCTGGAACGCCACATTTTAAAGACGAAAATTGGTCTCCTCTTTCTGCAAAATTTCGGCAACCTGGACCACTCCAGTGCTGACCGCTTCCAGACAGATATTTGATACATAGACGGCTGTCGGAATATGGCGTAGAATCCGGCAGCTCACACTGACCTCAAATTCCAAGCAAATTTGGAAGAATCGCCCAGAAGGAATATCTGGGAGAAATTATTCCACATCTTCCCTCCACAGCATGTTAAGACTTCTCACGACCTCAGGTGCTTATTTTCGAAGGAATTCTGACAACACTGGAACGGCAGAGGGGGTATACTGACTCTCTGGAGTTACTGTTGGGAAATGTTTTTCCTTATACATGGTTGGATGTGTTACGAGAAAGTGAACGCTGGGAGACAGCGAGCATATTGGTGTCAATTGATCTAAACACGGGTTCCCAACCTGGGGTCCACAAACTCCTCAGCTAACAGGAAGGTCCGTGGCATAAGAAAGGTCGGGAACTTCCGTGTCCAAAGCAGGTAAACTTTTACATTAATATAAGGAATGTAAGACATCATGGAACAGAATCATATAGAATTATAGACATGTGCAGCATAAATATTATCCCTCGAGGCACATCTCGTCCTTGCTGACCGTGATCTTTAGACCCGATTCTTTACAAAATACTCACTGTCATAATTAAAATCTATCGTGCTTAAGTTCTGAATTGACATTCAGGGTATGTTGAAAGCCAGCTGTAAAAGCTGGGGAAGTTAAATTTAACGATATTAAACAAATAGTTTTTTTATTTTGAAGAAAAGCCCAGTCCCTGTCACTGAAATAAAATATTGGTTCCACTGCGGGATAAGTTCTGCTGACTTTACCTGTTCTGGCCGATATGTCATTGTTGGCTCACGGATCCGTGAACCTGATTTTGTTTTAGAAGGGGGCTAGACAATGATGTTGGCAAATGGTGGTATGAAAATTGAAGAATGACACGAGGAAAAGATATCAATTGAATATGTCATAAGGAGGTGGCTGGGAACGGACCCAAGTGCAAGACACAGACACTGAAGTACTAGGGACAGGACTAGGATACAGGGTGAGGGCTAGGACATGGACACAAAACCGGGAACCTGGAACAGGACAGGACAAGAGAGCTAGGAGCCAAGGCTTGGACTCCGAGTCAGAGACTGGACAAGGACCCAGAACCTGGGTCTTGCCTCTGGCTCAGACCCCAGAACTAGGTAAGGACGTGACTTGGCTGGCAGGCAGGACAAGGCTCGAGTCTTCAGGCTTGAGACTTGAGGCAAGGCTTGAGACCTGAAGCTTGAGGCCAGAGACTTGAGGCAAGGCTGGGGACCAGAGACTTGAGACTAGAGGCTTGGGGTCTCGAAGCTATTCCTGGGCAGGGTGCGTTACTCCTGGGCAGGGCGTGGATCACCTGGGCAGAGCATGGATCTCCACCCGACGGAGGCAAAGGACAGGAAGGGACAGGGCCCACCGCAGGGTAACGGCAATCTGGCCTGGCTTACCCGACAGAGGCAAGGGACAGGAACGGACAGAACCAACCGCAGGGTAATGGCAATCTGGCCTGACTTACCCAACGGAGGCAAGGGGTAGGAAGCGGCAGGACCCACCGTAGGGGAACAGCAATCTGGCCTGGCATACCCAATGGAGGCAAGGGACAGGAAGGGACAGAACCCACTGCAGGGTAACAGCAATCTGGTCTGGCTGACCCAACGGAGGCAAGGGACAGGAAGGGACCTAGATACAGGGTGGCTCCAAGACAAGACTTCAGGCGAGGCGAGGCGAGGTGAGAGTTACCGGCAAGACAAGGCAAGGCTTCAGGCAATGCAAGGCTAGACAAGAACTTCGGGCGAGGCGAGAGTTACCGGCAAGACAAGGCAAGGAAACAGAAGGCAGGGGAAGGGATACAAGGAGTACGGACAAGAACAATCCAGCAGCCACGCCCTGGTCTCTGGAAGTATTTATGCAGCCAGCCTCAACGAGAATCAGCTGCCTCAATTAGTGCTCAACAGGAACAGAAACAGGGTAGACAGGAAGACCTGGAGCAAGGGTCGATGGACAGGATCGTGAACCGGAATGCGGACTTCACGGACCAGATCATGACAGAATATTTGTATTCACGCGCTGCAGTCCCGATACGAGAAAGTGACGACACAGCCTGAACAGGTGTGGAAGAGGGCATTCGTCACACTTTGATGTGTGTTGCTTGAATTTCTAGCATCTGCAGAATTCCTCGTGTATTCGTCACACTTGCTTTTTTTGGACAGAGTGTTGAGAGCAAGAGTTGGACGTCATATTGTAACAGGAAAAATGGTCGGTGTGCTGTTCTGCTCATCTAGCTGGAGGAAAGATGCTATTAATCTGGACAGGGTGCAGAGAAAAGGTCATTAACAGGGTACCGCGTCTGGAAGGCATCAATTATAAGGAGCGACTGGGTAATATGGAGCCTTTTCCCTGTTACATCAGAGGCTGAGGTTAACTATAGAGAGGTATGTAAAATCACAAGGGCCATAGAAATGGCGAATGGTCGCAGTGTTTCCCCAGGGCTTGGTACGAATAAATCCAAATGGCATACTATTAAGGTGAGAGGATACACATAAAGGCGACCTGAGGGGCACTGAGGGTGATGGGGATATGGGACGACGCTTAGAGGGGCATGTACAATTCAATATTTCTATCATGTCTGGACAGGTATATGGATAGGAAATATTTAGAAGGATATGGGCCAAATGCAGGCACACGGGAATAATTTATTGGGAATCTTAGTAGGCATGCAAAGAAGGCATCAAATATGATGACAGAATATAGTATTTAAAATATGATGACAGAACTTAGTATTAATGGTAAGACTCTTGGCAGTGTGGAGGATCAGAGGGATCTTGGAGTCGAGTCCATAGGACACTCAAAGGTGCTGTGCAGGTTAACTCTGTGGTTAAGAAAACATGTGGTGCATTGGCCTTCATCAATTGTGGGATTGAGGTTAGGAGCCGAGAGGTAATGTTGCACCGATATAGGACTCTGGTCAGACTCCACTTGGAGTACTGTGCTCAGTTCTGGTTGCCTCACTATAGGAAGGATGTGCAAACCATAGAAAGGTTACAGAGGAAATTTACAAGGATGTTGCCTGGATTGGGGAACAGGCCTCATGAGAATAGGTTGAGTGAACTCGGCCCCTTTTCCTTGGAGCGACGGAGGTTGAGAGGTGACTTGATAGGGGTGTATAAGATAATGAGAGGCATTGGGCATGTGGACAGTCAGAGGCTTTTTCCCAGGGTTGAAATGGCTAGCATGAGAGGGCATAGTTTTAAGGTGCTTGGAAGTAGGTAAAGAGATGTCAGGGGTAAGTTTTTTATGCAGAGAGTGGAGAGTGCATGGAATGGGCTGCCTGCGACGGTGGTGGAGGCGGATACTATAGGATATTTTAAGAGACTCCTGGATAGGTACATGGAGCTTAGAAAAATAGAGAGCTATGGGTAACGCTAGGTAATTTCTAAAGTAAGTACATGTTCAGCACAGCATTATGGGCCGAAGGGCCTGTATTGTATTGTAGATTTTCTATGATTCTATGTTTCTTCTTTGACTGTAGTAATTGACTGCATCAGTATTCAAAATATAGTCCATCTGACTGCGTCAGTATTCAAAATATAGTCCATCTGACTGCGTCAGTATTCAAAATATAGTCCATCTGACTGCATCAGTATTTAAAATATAGTCCATCTGACTGCGTCAGTATTCAAAATATAGTCCATCTGACTGCGTCAGTATTCAAAATATAGTCCATCTGACTGCGTCAGTATTCTGATTGACTGCGTCAGTACTGCAAATTTAGTCTGATTGCTGGCATCAATACTACAATTGTAGTCTGCCTGGGTGCATCATTAGTCCAAATATAATGTGGCTAACTGCATCAGTACCTTCTGCTGTAGACTGATAAACAGCATCACAACGTTGGATGTGGTCCCATTGACTGCATCAGTGCACCAACATTAATCCGAACAATTGCATCAGATCTACAAATGTAGTCTGACTGACAGTATCAGTACTACAGTTGTGGTCTGACAGAATGTATCAGTACTTCAGTTGTATTCCGAACTACTGTATCATTACTCAGAGTTTAGTCTGACCGACTGCATTGGTACTCCATCGCTAGACTGACTGTATGCATGCAGACACAGACAGTAGCCTGACTGACTTCATCAGTACACTGACTGTAGTCTGACTGACAGCATGAGTACACCACCTGTAGTCTGTCTCATTACCCTATCGTAGTCTGACTGACTGATGCAGTATTCCAAATGTCGTCTGACAGACTGCATCAGTACCTTGAATGTAGTCACAGTACTCCATCAGTACTGCAATATAGTCTGATTGATGGCGTAAGTACTACAACTGTAGTCTGACTGAGTGCATCAGTACTCCAACTGTAGTCCGACTGACAGTAACAGTACTACAACTGTGGTCTGACAGAATGCATCAGTACTTCAATTGTAATCCGACTGAATGTATCAGTGCATGGACTTAGTCTGACTGACTGCATTGGTACTCCATCTCTAGACTGACTGTTTGCATCTGGACACTGACTATAGTCTGATTGACTGCATCAGTAACACTGACTGTAGTCCAATTTAGGGCATAAATACACTATTTCTAGTCTGTTTAAGTCCCTCCTACTTTAGTCTGACTGCCTGCTTCAGTATTACAAATATCGTCTGACAGACTGCATCAGTACTTCGAATGTAGTCCCAGTGATTGCATCAGTACTGTAAATATCGTCTGATTGAAGGTGTTAGTAAAACTGTTGTCTGACTGAGTGTATCACTCCTCCAACTGTAGTCAGACTGATTGAATCAGTACTACAACTGTAGTTTGACTGATCGCATCAGTACACCGAACATAGTCTGACCGACTGCTTCAGTGCTCCAACTGTAGCCTGACTAACTGTATCAGTACTTTGTAATCTGACTGCTTGCATCAGTATTCAAAATATAGTCCATCTGACTGCATCAGTACTCCAACTGTAGTCTGACCTGCAGCATCAGTACGTCCTACTGACAACATTAGTGCTAGACTGATACATTTTACAAACTGTTGAATGTTATTCTATTTCGTGCATCAATGCAAGTTTAGTTATTTTTTGAAATGGCACTAATATAATAGATTTCCAGTGGATCCAGTGAGTTTATAGGGCTCAGGGTAAACATGGAAATAGATGTTTCTACATTTGATACAAGAATCATTTTTGACATGTTTCGTCCTTTTCCTAATATCTCGTTCTCCCTCTCAGGAGACAATCTAGCCACAGACATATATAAACCTCCTCAATCCCACAGCCACCTCATCCCCACCTCCTCCCACCCTAGTAGGATGCCACCCCTCAATATCTCTGTCTCAACCGCATCTGTTCTGCAGATGATTCCTTCTACTTCTGGAGTGGTGCCTTCTTCTAGAATTGTGGCTTCCTCTCTTCTGTGGTCGAGGGAGCCATCACCAGTATTTCCTCCGTTTCCCATACGTCTGCTCAGACTTTCTCCATTACCCCACTTCCCAGACAGAGCAAGCATTAGAGTTCCCTAGGTCCTCATCTTTCCCCATTACATCCAAAACATAATCTTCCACTGCTTCCACACACTGCAACAGCACCCTATCATTTTCCCCTCTCTTCTTTTCTGCTTTCTGTAAGGACCATAAGGAATAAGGTGGATGATCTTGTTGTACAGCTACAGATTGGCAGGTATGATATTGTGGCCATCACTGAGACGTGGCTAAAGGATGCATGTCTCTGGGAGCTGAACATCCAAGGATACATGGTGTATCGGAAGGATAGGAAGGCAGGCAGAGGGGGAGGCGTGGCTTTATTGGTAAGAAATGATACAAAATCATTAGGAAGAGGTGATATAGGATTGGAAGGTGCAGAGTCTTTATGGGTTGAGCTAAGAAACCGCAGGGGTAAAAGGACCCTGACGGCAGTTATTTATAGGCCTCCAATCAACTGCAGTGATGTGGACTACAAATTACAACAGGAAATAGAAAATGCTTGTCAGAAGGGCAGTGTTATGATAATTGTGGGGGATTTTAACATGAGAGTGGATTGGGAAAATCAGATCAGCACTGGATCTCAAGAGAGAGAATTTGTAGAATGTCTGTGAGATGGCTTTTTAGAACAGCTTGTTGTTGAGCCCACTAGGGGATCAGCTGTACTGGATTGGGTATTGTGTAATGAGCTGAAGGTGATTAGAGAGATTGAGGTGAAGGAACCCTTAGGAGGCAGTGATCTTAACATGATTGAGTTCACTGTGAAATTTGAAAAAGAGAAGCCGAAATCTGATGTGTCCGTATTTCAGTGGAATAAAGGAAATTACAGTGGCATGAGAGAGGAACTGGCCAAAGTTGACTGGAAAGGGACACTGGGGGGAAAGACGGCAGAGCAGCAGTGGCTGGAGTTTATGCGAGAAGTGAGGAAGGTGCAAGACAGGTATATTCCAAAAAAGAAGAAATTTTTGAATGGAGAAAGGATGCAACGGTGGTTGACAAGGGAAGTCAAAGCCAAAGTTAAAGCACAAATTAGTGGGAAGACAGAGGATTATGAAGTTTTTAAAGGCTTACAGAAGGAAACTAAGAAGGGCATTAAGAGGGAAAAGATTAACTATGAAAGGAAGCTAGCAAATAGTATCAAAGAGGACACTAAAAGCTTTTTCAAGAATATAAACAGTAAAAGGCAGGTGAGGGTAGATATAGGACCAATAGAAAATGATGCTGGAGAAATTGTAATGGGAGATAAGGAGATGGTGGAGGAACTGAACGAGTATTTTGCATCAGTCTTCGCTGAGGAAGACATCAGCAGTATACCGGACACTCAAGGGTGGCAGGGAAGAGAAGTGTGCGCAGTCACAATTATGACAGAGAAAGTACTCAGAAGCTGAATAGTCTAAAGGTAGATAAATCTTCCGGACCAGATGGAATGCACCTGCATGTTTTGAAGGAAGTAGCTGTGGAGATTGCGGAGGCATTAGCGATGATCTTTCAAAAGTCGATAGATTCTGGCATGATTCCGGAGGACTGGAAGATTGCAAATGTCACTCCACTATTTAAGAAGGGGGCAAGAAAGCAAAAAGGAAATTATAGACCTGTTAGCTTGACATCGGTGGTTGGGAAGTTGTTGGAGTCGATTGTCAAGGATGAGGTTACAGAGTACCTGGAGGCATATGACAAGATAGGCAGAACTCAGCATGGATTCTTTAAAGGAAAATCCTTCCTGACAAACCTATTACAATTTTTTGAGGAAATTACAAGTAGGCTAGACAAGGGAGATGCAGTGGATGTTGTACATTTGGATTTTCAGAAGGCCTTTGACAAGGTGCTACACATGAGGCTACTTAACATGATAAGAGCCCATGGAATTATGGGAAAGTTACATATGTGGATAGAGTGTTGGCTGATTGGCAGGAAACAGAGAGTGGGAATAAAGAGATCCTATTCTGGTTGGCTGCCGGTTACCAGTGGTGTTCCACAGGGGTCCGTGTTGGGGCCGCTTCTTTTTACATTGTACATCAACGACTTGGGTTATGGAATAGATGGCATTGTGGCTAAGTTTGCTGACGATGCCAAGGTAGGTGGAGGGGCTGGTAGTGCTGAGGAAAATGGAGAGTCTGCAGAGAGACTTGGATAGATTGGAAGAGTGGGCAAAGAAGTGGCAAATGAAATACAATGTTGGAAGGTGTATGGTTATGCACTTTGGCAGAAAAAATAAACGGGCAGACTATTATTTAAATGGGGAAAGAATTCAAAGTTCTGAGATGCAACGGGACTTGGGAGTCGTCGTACAGTTTACCCTTAAGGTTAACCTCCAGGTTGAGTCGGTAGTGAAGAAGGCGAATGCAATGTTGGCATTCATTTCTAGAGGAATAGAGTATAGGAGCAGGGATGTGATGTTGAGGCTCTATAAGGCGCTGGTGAGACCTCACTTGGAGTACTGTGGGCAGTTTTGGTCTCCTTATTTAAGAAAGGGTGTGCTGACGTTGGAGAGGGTATAGAGAAGATTCACTAGAATGATTCTGGGAATGAGAGGTTTAACATATGAGGAACATTTGTCCCCTCTTGGACTGTATTCCTTGGAGTTTAGAAGAATGAGGGGAGACCTCATAGAAACATTTCGAATGTTGAAAGGCATGGACAGAGTGGATGTGGCAAAGTTGTTTCCCATGATGGGGGAGTCGAGTACGAGAGGGCATGACTTAAGGATTGAAGGGTGCCCATTCAGAACAGAAATGCGAAGAATTTTTTTTTAGTCAGAGGGTGGTGAAGCTCTGGAATTTGTTGCCACGGGCAGCAGTGGAGGCCAAGTCAATGGGTGTATTAAAGGCAGAGATTGATAGGTATCTGAGTGGCCAGGGCATCAAAGGTTATGGTGAGAAGGCAGGGGAGTGGGACTAAATGGGAGAATAGATCAGCTCATGATAAAATGGCGGAGCAGACTCGATGGGCCGAATGACCGATTTCTGTTCCTTTGTCTTATGGTCTTATGGTCTTATGGACCACTCTCTTCAGGATTTCCTGGTCCAGTCACCCCTCCATACCCACGCCTCCCTCTCCCCTGCAACTGAATGGGGAGCAACATCAGTCACTAGAACTACCTCCCGCCACCAGCCATGACTGAAACAGCCCTTCAGATGAGACAGAGGTTCAACTACACCTCCTCCAACCTGCTCCACCGCGTTTGGTGCTCTTGATGTGGCCGACTCCTGTACGTTGATGAGTCAATAACACAAAATATTCTACAGATGCTGGAAATCCAGAGTTCTGCACTCAAAATGTTGGAGCAACTCAGCAGGGCAGGCAGCATCTATGAAGAATAGCAAATAATCGACGTTTCGAGCTGATATCTTTTATCAAGTTCCGATGAAGGGTCTCAATCCAAAAGTTCAACAGTTTATTTCTCTCCGTAGATGCTGCCAGACCGGCCGATTTCCTCCAGCATTTTGTGAGTGTTACCCTAGAGTTTTATGTGCAGGTGCACTCTGTCCGCAAGCACCCATCTCCAGCTTCCAATCACAAACTCTCATTCTGACTCCTGCCTCTCTTTTGTCTTCCCCATAGCTATGGAGAGGATGAATGCAAATTGGAAGGACCACATCTCATAGATTTGATAGAGGTAAGCAAAATTATGAAGGGTACGGATAGGGTAAATACAATCAGGACTTTTTCCCACTGAGATTGGGAGGGACGGGCCGGCTGGTGGCGCAATGACGCGGCGCCGGACCCGGGAGGTTCGAAACCAGTCGGGTCCACTTTCCATTTGTGCCGGGTTGAGTGTCGAGATCGCAACTCGACCTCGTAAAGTAAAGGAAAAATACTGTGAAATGGTTGTGTGAAGAGTGGCGCGCCACACAGTCTCTCTCGCGCGCTCAGCGCCTTGTAAAAAGCCATGAAAACGACATCATCACTGACGCACGCAGGCACACGCCAAAAAAAAAAGAGTTTGGGTGGGACAACAACCAGAGATCATGGTTAAGGATGAAAGTTGAAAAGTTTCAGAGGGGACCTTCTTCACTCAGAGGGTAGTGAGAGTGTAGAACGAGCACAAGTGGTACATGCAAACTCGATTTCAAAAGTTAATTGGGTAAACGGATGACAGGGGCATGGAGGGTTATGGTCAATGTGCTAAGTACCCGTGATCCTGTGGTCAAATCTGTTGGGTACTCCCGTGTCCGATATGTTAATATGACCGACTCTTGTACGTTGAAGGAACCAAACATAGATTAGTCAATAACACAAGATATTCTACAGATGCTGGAAATCATACCGCACGCAAAATGTTGGACGAACACAGCAGGGCAGGCAGCATCTATGGAGAATAGTAAGTAATCGACCGGGACGTAGATGCTGGCGAGGAGGGTATTTTTTCCCTAGGACTTTGGGAAGGAAAGAGGATACTACATTCAGCAGGCTGGGGTTGGGAAATGCTAAATGCGCAAGGAGAGGACCTCAGCTTCGTTACCCTGGCCCAGCCCGATCTGTCGGGAGAGGTTGGAATGTCAGTGTTGGGGGCTGCCATGCCTCATGGAGATGGGTCAGAGTCTTGTAGCAAGTGGAGGGGATGGGGTATGGGCAGTGAGTCCAAACTAATGCCACAAGTTCTCCGCCCTCGAGTACATTAGGGTTGCGATGTCAGTCGCATCTGTGATGTAATGAAAATGTGAAGTGCAAACCCGGAAAAATAGTTTATTTTTAACTCAGTTGCATGAAGTATAACTGATTCTAAAGCAACCCAAGTTTGGTAGCCTTCTCCAACATTAATCCCTTCGTTTAACATGCTCCGTAAACTCTTCCTCAGTGACTCTGAGCTGCCCCTGTATCTCCTGCTGTGGTGGCCTTTGTTTAACATGCTCCGTAAATTCTTCCTCAGTGACTGAGCTGCACCTGTATCTCCTCCTGTGGTGGCCTTTGTTTAACATGCTCCGCTAACTCTTCCACAGTGACTGAGCTGCACCCCTATCTCCTCCTGTGGTGGCCTGTCTGATTTTTGCTCTGATCAGCACCCAGGGATTTCTTTTCAATGTTAATAACACCGTGTACGTGGAAAGGTGAAGTTCCATGTCAGCCATAGTCGTGATTCCACAAGGCTGGAATTGTGGATGATGAGAAAGCTAGGCAAGAGCTTTGAATTCCCAAGAGTGTTGTATTTCCAGGAGTAAGTATTTGGGGAATGGTTGAAGTTAGTGGAACTGCCGAGGTGTAGCCTGTGCTTATAAAGAGTGTGCTTAAATGCCGTAATAAAAGCCGGTATGAGTTTGAACAACTCTAACATTGTGTCTGTATACTTCCTCAGACAATGGCACTGGCTGGTGTATTTGCCGGCAATGTTGTCTCAGAACAGACATAGACATAGAGCAGTACAGCACAGGAGCAGGCCATTCTTCCCATAATGTTGTGCCGAAAATCAAATGAAAAACACCAAAACACTAATCCCTCCTACATACACAATGCCGCCGTCTACTCATCTCTCTATCTTTCTCCATGTGCCTATCCAAATGACACTTAAATGCCTCTACCACCATAACAGGCAGTGCATTCTAGGCCTCTATCGCTCACTGAGTAAAAAACTGTACCTCCCACATCCCCTTGGAACCTACTTCCTCTCATCTTCATTGGATGCCCTCTGGTATGAGACATTTAAACCTTGGGGAACAGATATTCCCTGTCTACTCTACCTTTGCCTCTCATATTCTTATAAACCTCTATCAGATCACCCCTCAGCCTCCGCCACTCCAGAGAAAACAACCAGTTTATGCAGCCTCTCATTGTAGCACATACCCTTTAAACCAGGTAACATCCTGGTTAACGTCTTCTGCACCCTTTCCAAAGCCTCAACATCCTTCCTATAGTGGGGCGACTAGAACTGTATGTCATACTCCAGATGTGGTCTGACCAATGTTTTCTAAAATTGCAACATAACCTCTTGACTTTAGACCGCAATGCCTCGACTAATAAAAGCAAGAATCCTTTAAGCCTTCTGAATCACCTTACCGACCCGTGCGGCCACTCTCAAGCAGCTATGAACTTTTATCCCAAGGTCTCTCTGCTCAGCAACACTGTTAAGGACCTTGCCCTTAACTGTGTACTGTTTTCTTGCATTTGCCACGCCAAGGTGCTGAGACTTTCGTGGAGAAACTTGGAGTGCCTTATATTTGAAATGGGACTCACGTGAAGCGCCTTGGAATGTGTTTCCATGGACGTGAGAATTTCGTAAACAATCTCGGAGTGTGTTAACTTGGAGGAGAGACTTTCATGAAGAGACTTCAATTGTGTTACCTTGGAGGTGAGAATCTAGTGAAGAGTCTTGGAGATTTTACGATGGATGTGGGGAGCCCAAGAGTAAACTTGGAGCGTGATGCCCTGGAGAAGGGACTCGCGTGAAGAATCTTGGAGTGTTGTATCTTGGGGTGAGACTTTCGTGAAGAGTCTTGGAGGGTATTACTCTGAAGAGACTTCTGTAAGTAGTCCTTTGTGAGTTGCAGTACCTTGGAGGTGAGTATCCTGTGCAGACTCTTGGAGTGTGTTACCTTGCAGGTGGGAATCCCATGGACAATCTTGGAATGTGTTACCCTGGAGATGAGACTCGGTGAAGAAACTTGATGTGTGTTACCTTGGAGATAAGAATCCGGTGAAGAGACTTGCAGTTTGTTACTCTGGAGGTGAGGATCTCAAGTAAGGTCTTGGAATGTGTTGCCTTGGAAATGAGACTCGCGTGAAGAGCCTTGGAGTGTGTTACCTTGGACGTGAAACCCTCCTGAAGAGTCTTGTAGTGTGTTACCTTGGACCTGAGACTCCTTTATTCCTGCTCTTTGCTTCCTGACCATTGGCCAATGATCTCTCCCTGCCAGTGTCTTTCCTGTAATACATGGGCTCTTAACTTGTTAAGCAGTCTCATGTGTGGCACCTTGTCAAAGGTCTTCTGAAAATCCAAGAACACAACATCCTTTATCTGTCTTTCTTCGTATTTCTTGAAAGAATTCCAGCAGATTTGTGAGGGAAGATTTTTCCCTCAGAAAAAACATGCTGACGACGACCTATTTTGTCATGTGCCCTCATGTACCCCCAAAACACCCTAAACAGTCAATTCCAACACATTCCCTGACTCTCTTCAACTTTTTGCTAGTGTCTTCCACGCTGGTGGAAAATACATATTCAGTTCATCCTCCATTTCCTTGTCCCTCATTACTACCCCTCAATCATCATATTCCAATGGTCTGATATCTACTCTCATCTTTGTTTCACTCTTTATATACCTGAAGATACGCTCGGTATCTTCTGTAATTTTATTAGCAAGTTTTTCTTCGTATTCCTGCGTTTCATTCTTCATAACTTTTCCAGCTGTCTTCTGTTGGTATTTGAAAGCTTCCCAATCTCCCAACTTCCCACTGAGTTTTGGCCTTTGTTTGGCTTTTATGTTGGCGTTGGCTTTGACTTCTCGTCAGCCACGGTTGTGTCATTTTGCATTTACAATACTTCTTCTTTGGATGTATCGAACCTGAACCTTCCAAACTGCTCCCAGAAACTCCAGCCATTGCTGCTCTGCCGTCATCCCTGCTGCTGACGCTTTCCAATCAATTCTGGCGAGCTCCTCTCTCATGCCCCTGTAATTCCCTTTACTCCACTGTAATACTAATGCAGCTGACTTTACCTGCTCTATCTCAAATTGCAGGGTTATTTCCATCATATTCACTCTTTACATTCTGCTCTCTGATCAATTCCGGTTCAATTCACAGCACCAAATCCATAATTGCTGATCGCCAATGCTCAACCACGAGCTGCCCTAAGAACCCAACTTGCACAAATTCTATAAATTTACCTTTTGGGGTTCCAACACCAATCTGATTTTCCCAATCTACCTGCATATTGAAATCACCATGACCATAATAACATTACCCTTTCAACATGCATTTTCTATCTCCACATCTTTGCTACTTTTTGGATGTCTATCAGGGTCTTACCTGTGCAGTTTCTTAGCTGTACACATAACGATTCTACACCTTCTGATCCTATGTTACCTCTGTCCAAAGATTTGGCGACTCCTTTCGCCAGCCCATGAAGTAAGACGTGTGTTGGCGCTAATGCTTCCTTTTACAACTTAGTTTCCACTGCTAGTTTTGTTTAAACTTTGAAGATTTATCACTTTTAGTGAAGGATTTACAATTTAATTACAATGGCTTGAACTCGAACTGGAATCGAATTAAGAGGTGGCAAAATTGTTTCTGAAGCTGAACAAACAAGGGAGTCAGAGGAAGCCTCTACTTCAGAAAGAATGTTTACTTTGATGCAAGATATTAACATCAAGATCGGAATGGTGAACCCCAAGATTGATAAACTGATGAATGCTAATGAAAAGCTTGAGAAAACCGTCTCTGCTGTCCAGGAATCTTTGAAGAATCTGGAATTTCAATATCAGACGCTAAAAAGGACACTAATAGAATCGGAAGAGAACAGGAGACAGCGAATCAAGTGATTAAAGAACAAGAATTAAAGATATCTACTATGGAAAAGAAAATTGTTGAGGTTTCTTCAGAATTATTAAGAATTAAGAAGAAAACGATTGATCTGGAAAGCAGAAATCGTAGGATGAATTTACGCATACTGCGTTTATCTGAAAACATGGAAACCGGTGAGCCACTAAAGTTTTTTATGAATATGCTATACTCACTTTTTAGTGAGATACTTGAAGTTCCTCCAATGACAGATAGAACTTACCGAATCCTCCGCCCGAAGCCTTCTGTTGAGATGAAACCTCGCCCTGTGATTTTATGTTTGCATTACTTTACTACTAAAGAAGCAATCCTTCGAGATGCTAGAAAGTGGGGGAAGCGAATTTATAATGGAGTAGAGATTCGTATAGTTGAAGATATTGCCCCAGAAGTTTATGCAGAAAGAATTAAATATCCGGAAGTGATGGCTGAACTTTATAAGAAGAACTGCTGTCCCTCTTTGCGTTACCCAGCTCGTTTGAGAATTACCCCGCCTAACGCTCGCCCAAAACAGTTTGACTCCCCAGAAGAGGCTTGGAAATTTATAAAGGAGTTTAAGCCTGTCTTGCAAGCAACTTAAACACTTAATCCTTAGCTGGGAGTCATTTGTAGCTGGATCGTTGAAAGTTTAATCTACGTTTTATGTCTGCCCAGACATCGTTTTGGCTGTTTTATTTTTTCCTTTAGGATTTGTAAGAGTTTAATAGTAGTCGTAACATATTATTTGGTTGGATCTATCATTTTTGAATATATGATCAATTTTTATTAAATGAATTTAAGATGGCAGCTGTTAACTACATTTTAACCTCTGATAGACACAATATCAAAATATTTTGAATTTGTTTATCTCTTCATGTATGTGTTGTTGTGTCTTTAATCTCGGGATTACTGCCTGTGCCACGCGACAGTGAGAGTAGGAATGCAATGAGGTGGAGGATAAATGCGTGGCTGAGGGATTGGAGCATGGGGCAGGGATTCAAGTTTTTTGACCGTTGGGACCACTTTTGGCGCAGGTGTGACCTGTACAAAAAGGATGGGTTACACTTGAATCCTAGGGGGACAAATATCCTTGCAGGGAGATTTGCGAGGGCTACTGAGGTGACTTTAAACTAGAATGGTTGCGGGGTGGGAATCAAATTAAAGAGACGGAGAGAGGAGGTTAGTTCACAACAGGGGGATGGGAACAAGTGCAGAGAGACAGAGGGGTGTAAAATGAGGGTAGAAGCAAAAAGTAGTAAGGTGAAAAGCAAAAGTTGCAGGCTGGCAAATCCAGGGCAAAAATCTAAAAGGGCCACTTTTCAACATAATCGTATAAGGGCCAAGACTGTTGTAAAAGCAAGCCTGAAGGCTTTGTGTGTCAATGCAAGGAGCATTCGCAATAAGGTGGATGAATTAAAAGTGCAGATTGTTATTAATGAATATGATATAGTTGGGATCTCAGAGACATGGCTCCAGGGTGACCAAGGATGGGAGCTCAACATTCAGGGATATTCAATATTCAGGAGGGATGGACATGAAAGAAAAGGAGGTGGGGTAGCATTGCTGGTTAACGCAATAGAAAGGAAGGACATTAGCCGGAAGGATGTGGAATCGATATGGGTAGAGCTGCATAACACTAAGGGGCAGAAAACGCTGGTGGTAGTAGTGAAGTTGAGGATGGCATTAAACAGGAAATTAGAAATGCGTGCAATGAAGGAACAGCAGTTATAATGGGTGACTTCAATCTACATATAGATTGGGTGAACCAAATTGGTAAGGGTACTGAGGAAGAGGATTTCTTGGAATGTATGCGGGATGGCTTTTTGAACTAACATGTCGAGTGTGATGACAAACCAAGTTATCAGGAGATTGATGCTGATGAGAGAGATAAGGGAAACAATGGAGAAACATTCAAAATGATAATAAGAGAGAAGAGAGAGATTAACGAGAAAGAAACACATTTCAGAATATTGACAGATCGGTTGCTTTGAACCTGAACTGTTTGAAGTTTGATGGACAGGCGATACCCCAGCAGGGGGATAAAAAGAACAAGTTCGCTAGGGCACGACACACATCACGAGATAACGAGACCCTGGAAGAGCGGTGTGCCCCCACAAGTTGGTGGAAGTTTGGAGGTCTGGTCGAGGGAACCGACCATAGATGCACAGGGTGAAACGGTATGATCGGCGGGAACCTGGTATGTGTGTCCCCCCTTGCCTGGGTACCGGGTTCACTGCGGAAGAACGGTCCTATCCGGAGTGGAGGGGTCACAGTCGGTGACCACAGAAGACATAACAAAGGGTCCGCCCGAGAGCTAACTGCGAAGAACATCAAAGGTCTGCTGAATCAGATTTGAATATCTCTATCTCTCTCTTTCTCTCCAAAGGCACAACAGTGATTACTGCGAACTGTACTAAGCTGAACTGAGCTCTGCGTCACTTGAGACTGATCATTTTACCCCTAGACTGCAATAGAGCTTGGTTGATTCCTATTACCCTAGTTCTGTGTACATGTGTGTTTTATCATTGCTAACCTATTGCATTTATATCCTTACGATTAGAGTACTGTGTTACTTTATTTCTTTAATAAAACTTTATTAGCTTCTGTTAAACCAGACTCCAACTAAGTGGTCCATTTCTGCTGGTTTGGCAACCCAGTTACGGGGTACGTAACACGAGGAACCAACTAGAGAGCAGGCTGTTCTAGACTTGGTATTGAGCAATGAGGAAGGGTTAATTAGCAATCTTGTCGTGAGAGGCCCCTTGGGTAAGAGTGACCATAATATGATGGAATTCTTCATTAAGATGGAGAGTGACATAGCTAATTCAGAAACAAAGGATCTGAACTTGAAGAAGGGTAACTTTGAAGGTATGAGACGTGAATTAGCTAAGATAGACTGGCAAATGATACTTAAAGGGTTGACGGTGGATATGCAATGGCAAGCATTTAAAGATCGCATGGATGAACTACAACAATTGTTCATCCCAGTTTGGCAAAAGAATAAACCAGGGAAGGTAGTGCACCCGTGGCTGACAAGGGAAATTAGGGATAGTATCAATTCCAAAGAAGAAGCATACAAATTAGCCAGAAAAAACGGCTCACCTGAGGACTGGCAGAAATTCAGAGTCCAGCAGAGGAGGACACAGGGCTTAATTAGGAAAGGGAAAAAAAGATTATGAGAGAAAACTGGCAGGGAACATAAAAACAGACTGTAAAAGCTTTTATAGATATGTGAAAAGAAAAAGATTGGTTAAGACAAATGTAGGTCCTCTACAGACAGAAACAGGTGAATTGATTATGGGGAACAAGGACATGGCAGACCAATTGAGTAACTACTTTGGTTCTGTCTTCACTAAGGAGGACATAAATAATCTTCCGGAAATAGTAGGGGAGAGAGGCTCTAGTGAGATGGAGGAACTGAGGGAAATACATGTTAGTAGGGAAGTGGTGTTAGGTAAATTGAAGGGATTAAAGGCAGGTAAATCCCCAGGGCCAGATGGTCTGCATCCCAGAGTGCTTAAGGAAGTAGCCCAAGAAATAGTGGATGCATTCGTGATAATTTTTCAGAACTGTTTAGATTATGGATTAGTTCCTGAGGATTGGAGGGTGGCTAATGTAACCCCGCTTTTTAAAAAAGGAGGGAGAGAGAAACCGGGGAATTATAGACCGGTTAGCCAAACATCGGTGGTGGGGAAAATGCTAGAGTCAGTTATCAAAGATGTGATAACAGTACATTTGGAAAGCAGCGAAATCATCGGACAAAGTCAGCATAGATTTGTGAAAGGAAAATCATGTTTGACGAATCTCATAGAATTTTTTGAGGATGTAACTAGTAGAGTGGATAGGGGAGAACCAGTGGATGTGGTATATTTGGATTTTCAAAAGGCTTTTGACAAGGTCCCACACAGGAGATTAGTGCAAACTTAAAACACACAGTATTGAGGGCAAGGTATTGATGTGGATAGAGAATTGGTTGGCAGACAGGAAGTAAAGAGTGGGAATAAATGGGACTGTTTCAGAATGGCAGGCAGGGATTAGTGGGGTACCGCAAGGCTCAGTGCTGGGACCCCAGTTGTTTACAATATATATTAATGACTTAGGTGAGGGAATTAAATGCAGCATTTCCAAGTTTACGGATGACATGGAGCTGGGCGGCAGTGTTAGCTGTGGGGAGGATGCTAAGAGGATGCAGGGTGACTTGGATAGGTTAGGAGAGTGGGCAAATTCATGGCAGATGCAATTTAATGTGGATAAATGTGAGGTTATCCACTTTGGTGGCAAGAACAGGAAAACAGATTATTATCTGAATGGTGGCCGATTAGGAAAAGGGGAGGTGCAACGAGACCTGGGTGTCATTATACACCAGTCATTGAAAGTGGGCATGCAGGTACAGCAGGTGGTGAAAAAGGCGAATGGTATGCTGGCATTCATAGCAAGAGGATTTGAGTACAGGAGCAGGGAGGTACTACTGCAGTTGTACAAGGCCTTGGTGAGACCACACCTGGAGCATTGTGTGCAAGTTTGGTTCCCTAATCTGAGGAAAGACATTCTTGCCATAGAGGGAGTACAAAGAAGGTTTACCAGATTGACTCCTGGGATGGCAGGACTTTCATATGCAGAAAGACTGGATCGATTAGGCTTATATTCATTGGAATTTAGAAGATTGAGGGGAGATCTTATTGAAACGTATAAAATCCTAAAGGGATTGGACAGGCTAGATGTAGGAAGATTGTTTCTGATGTTGGGGAAGTCCAGAACGAGGGGTCACAGTTTGAAGATAAAGGGGAAGCCTTTTAGGACCGAGATTAGGAAAAACTTCTTCACACAGAGGGTGGTGAATCTGTGGAATTCTCTGCCACAGGAAACAGTTGAGGCCAGTTCACTGGCTATATTTAAGAGGGAGTTAGATATGGCCCTTGTGGCTAAAGGGATTGGGGGCATGGAGAGAAGGCTGGTACAGGGTTCTGAGTTGGATGATCAGCCATGATCATACTGAATGGCGGTGCAGGGTCGAAGGGCCGAATGGCGTACTCCTGCACCTATTTTTTATGTTTCTATGTTTAGTCAGTGGTGTTAGCTTGTAACTTTTTAAGAAGAGTTGCCTATTGGAGACGGGTTAAGGGATTATAGTTCAGCATGCTGTTCGCCTATTGGATGGTTTTCGGGCTTTGGGGGAGGGTGGGACTATTAGTTTAGGCTTTTTCGACTGGGCAGTCCTGAGAGGTCTTCCCGTCAATCATGTCGTTTTTTTCTCTGTAATCGAATTCATAATTTGTTCTTCCTTGCGGGTTTGGTCTGTGCCGGTGCACTAACTTATTTTATAAAATCTTAAATTAAAGCCTTATTATGGATGTTAATAAAATGAATATAATCTCTTGGAACCTGAATGGCTTGAACCAACCTATTAAGTGCAGAAAGATTTTTAAGAAATTAAAAACACTCCAAGCTGATATTATTTTTGCACAAGAGACCCATATCCGTAGGGAGGATGAAAACTGTTTTTTTAAATTTTGGAGGGGCTCTCAGTTTCACTTTTCATCAGTAACTGAAATTAGAAGGGTATGTATTTTTATTAATTTTAAAATCCCTTTTGTAAATGTTAATACTGTCACTGACTCAGTTGGAAGATACTTAATTGTTACTGGTTTATTATGCAGTCAAAAGATGGCTTTGGTGTGTGTGTATGCACCTAATGTAGATAACTCTGAATTTTTTAAGAGGTTATTTTCTGCATTGCTGAATTTAAATGAATAGAAGTTGATCATGGGCGGTGACTTTAACTGTTGTCTCCATCCTTCAATTGATAGGTCATCAACAAATCTGAGGCTTCCTAATAAGGCTGTGACCTATCTTAATTCTTTTTTACTAGAATACGGTTTGGTTGCTATTTGGAGATTTCTCCATCCTAAAGATAAGGATTTTTCTTTTATTTCACATCATAAATATTCAATTATTGATTTTTTTTTTGTTGGATACACGATTGGTGCCTTTTGTTGCTGACCATGCGTATGACGCTATTGCGTTCTCGGACCCCGCTTTCATAGCTGCCTGTTGTAAAAAATTCTACAAATTCACTATGCTCTGGCTAAAGAAATTTATCCACGTCTGTTTTAAATGAATGCCCCTCTATCCTCAGGCTTTGCCCTCTTATTGGGGACCACCCCACCATGGGAGAAGAAGATGGTGGCACGACGGCAGTGCGCGTGACCTCTCTGGCAAATGAATGATATCTGTTATCTGTCAAATAGGGAACGTGCACAATTCTGATTTGATGGAAACGGACGTGAGAGTACAGAGGAACATCTGGAAAACTTCTGAAATGCCCGCTTCGCTGCCGCTGCTACTGTATGGTAACCGGAATCTCTGGAGCAGAAGGCCCCGAAATCCTCGGCTTTGCTTGTTTCAGTGGCCGGGGCGAGGTCGAAGGCGCTCGGCAGAGGATGGCACTAGGGAGGTTGTATCGGAGCGGCTGGTCGGAGGCTCGAAGTTTTCGGACGAATGGACTCAGTGTCGGTTGTGGTCGGCTGCTTCCAAGGCATCGGCAAATGACGGTGCCTGGAGGTTTTTGGCAGGGAGTTTCTCCCCTTTGCCGCCTGCTATCGGGGACTCGGGAGTCGATCGACTCGGGGACTTTGAGACTATTTTTACCGTGCCCATGGTTTGTTTTTCATCAAATTATGGTATTGTTTTGCACTGCTGTAACTATATGTTATAACTATGTGGTTCTGTCAGTGTTAGTCTTGGCTTTGTCCTGTTTTCTGTGATATCACTCCGGAGAAACATTGTATCATTTCTTAATGCATGTATGTATGCATTTCTAAATGACAATAAAAGAGGACTGAGTGTTTTCATAATCTAATCCCTTACTCATCTGCTCTGTCTAGGCCTTTCAATATTCGAAAGGTTTTAATGAGATCCCACCCCCCCAATCCTAAATTCCAGCGAGTACAGCCTAGAGCCAATAAATGTTCCTCATGTGATAACCCTATAATTCCTGGAATCATCCCGGTGAACCTTGGATGACAACTCACCAATGCCAGCACATCTTTTCTTAGCTAACGAGCCCAAAACTGTTCACAATACTCAAAGTGAAGCCTCACTATTACCTTATAAAGCCTCTGTATCACAACCATGCTGTTGTATTATAGACCTCTCAAAATGAATGCAAACACCGATTCAAACTCCAGGTTAGCCTTTAGGGTGTTCTGCACAAGAACTCCTAAGTTCCTTTGCATCTCAGATTTTTGTATTTTCTCCACGTTTAGGAAATAATCTGCACATTTATTTCTGCTACCAAAGTGCAAGACCATGCATTTTTGAACACTCTATTTAATTTGCCAATTTCTTGCCCATTCTCCGAAACTAAGTCCTTCTGCAGTCTAGCCATTACCGCAGCAGTGCCTGACCCTCCAGCAATCCTCGTATCATCTACAAACCTAGCAACAAAGCCATCTTCTACATCGCCTAAATAATTGATATACAGCATAAAACGAAGCTGCAGAACACCTCTAATCACTGGCAGCCAAGCAGAAAAGGATCCCTTTATTCCCTCTCGTTGCCTCTTACCAATCAGCCAATGCTCCAACCATGCTGGTAACTTTCCTGTAATACCATGGGCTTTTAACTTGGTAAGTAGCCTCATAAGTGACATCTTGTCAACGGCCTTCTGAAAGTCAAAATATACAGCATCCATTGCACCCATTTTATCTATCCTACCTGATATCCTCAAGGAATTCCAACAGGTTCGTCAGGCAAGATTTTCCCTTCAGGAAATCATGCCAGCTTTCTCCTAGTACTCCATAATCTCATCCTTAACAATGAACTCCAACATCTTCCCAACCACCGAGGTCATGCTAACTGGTCTATAATTTCCTTTCTACTGTCTTCCTCCTTTCCTAATGAGTGGAGTGACATTTGCAATTTTCTGATCCTCTGGCACCATGCCAGAGTCATATGATTTTGAAAGATCAGTATTAATGCTTCTGCAATCTCTATCACTACTTCTTTCAGAACCCTACGGTGCAGTTCATCTGGCTCAGGTGATTTAGGTATTTCAGCTTTTTGAGCACTTTTCCCCCTTCTAATAGTAACTGCCCTCACTTTCTTCCCTCACACCTTTCAACATCTGGCACTGTGCTACTGTCTTCCACTATGAAGACTGAGGCAATATACTCATTTAGTTCATCTGCCATCTCCTTGCCCCCCGTTATTATTTCTTCACCTCATTTTCTAGCCGTCCTATATCCATTCTCATCTCTTTTTTTTTTTTACAAACTTGAAAGAGCTTTTACTATCCACTTTGATAGCACTTTCTGGCTGGCTTTCATATTTCATCGTTTTCCTCCTAATGATTCTTTTAGTTGCTCTCTGTAGGTTTTTAAAAGCTGCCAAATGCTCTATAATTTTGCTTTGTTGAATGCCCTGTTTTTTGCTTTTACATTAGCTTTGTCTTCCCTTGTCAGCCACAGTTGTATAATTTTGCCATTTGAATATTTCTTCGTTTTTGGAATGCAGCTATCCTGCACCTTCCTCATTTTCCCAGAAATCACGCCACTGCTGCTCTGCTGTCATCCCTGCCAGCATCGCCTTCCAATTTACTTCGGCCAACTCCTCTCTCATACCACTGTAATTTCCTTCACTCCACTGAAATACTGCTACGTCAGACTTTCTTCTTTTCAAATTTCAAGTTGAACTCAATCATATCGCTGTCTCCTAATGGTTCTTTTACATTAAGCTCACAAACTGTCTTTGGTTCATGACATAACACCTAGTCCAGTATAGCTAATCCCTTAGGAGGCACAAAGACAAACTGCTCTAGCAAGCCATTTTGTAGGCATTCAACAAACTCGCACTCTTGAGATCTATTACCCACCCGATTTTCCCCAATCGACCTGCATGTTGAAATCTTCCATGACTATCATAACCTTGCCCTTTTAACACGCCTTCTCTATTTCCCGTTGTAATCTGCGTTCCACATCCTAGCTACTGTTGGGAGACCTGTATATAACTGCCATCAGAGTCCTTTTACCCTTACGGTTTCTCAACACAATCCACCAGTATTCAACATCTTCATACCGATTTGATGTCATTACCAGCATTTGATGCTTTACCAGCAGAGGCACGCCAATCCCACGGTTTACCTACCTAACCCTCCGATATAGCATACAACCTTGTTCATTCAGCTCCCATCTGCAACCATCCTTCAGCCACGATTCAGTGATGGCCACAGGGCCTATACCTGACAATCTGTTACAGTGCAACAAGACGATCCACCTTGCTTATACTCCGTGCACATTTTGTGCACTGTATGCCACGACCACGGATTCCGCAGCGCCGCAGATTCGGCAATTGCGGTCGTGAATATGCATATATCAGCTAATTATTATTTCATTGTGAAGGTATTGATCTCCCTTCTTTTCGTCGTAGCGCTTGTCGAGACTTGAGCAAAGCGCAGCGACATTATTGTCTGCTTGCATTCAGCCTTGCCTGAGAAATTGAATCGTTGAGTCGACTGACGCGGAAGTATTCGTTTTATATTTAGTTATTCCTTTCAGTCGCAGTGTTGGCTTCGTCTTCCTATTTGAGAGTTTCGTTAACGGCCCTGTTTGGCCTAGAGTTTGATTTTCTTTCCCACCAAACTCCGTTCGCATTAAAGTCTGTGGACTATTGACCCGCTTCCTTATGTCTCTCTCTCCGCACTTGGGCCATATCCGAACGAACTGACAGCAAGTCTCGGCCAAACAAACATGCGCCCAGCAGAAAGAGATCAGCTGATCTTGACCCTGAGTGTCATTGGTCAGGCAGCGGACAAGCTGCGGTCAACTGAATCCGCTCTGATTGAAGTTTTTGTAGCAATGAGGCAGTTAATCTCGTGCCGAAATGCCCAGTGCTATCTGGTGGGACAGGTAATTCCTTGCCGTAATTGTGCAACTGTTACAAGACGTAGAGAGCGGACCCAAGTGCAGGACACAGACACGGGGGTAACATTAACAGAAGTGTATTTTATTAATATAGAAACATAAAAACATAGAAAATAGGTGCAGGAGTAGGCCATTTGGCCCTTCGAGCCTGCATCGCCATTTATTATGATCATGGCTGATCATCCAACTCAGAACCCCGCCCCAGCCTTCCCTCCATACCCCCTGAACCCCGTAGCCACAAGGGCCATATCTAACTCCCTCTTAAATATAGCCAATGAACTGGCCTCAACTGCTTCCTGTGGCAGAGAATTCCACAGATTCACCACTCTCTGTGTGAAGTAGTTTTTCCTAATCTCGGTCCTAAAAGGCTTCCCCTCTATCCTCAAACTGTGGCCCCTCGTTCTGGACTTCCCCAACATCGGGAACAATCTTCCTGCATCTAGCCTGTCCAATCCCTTTCGGATCTTATACGTTTCAATCAGATCCCCCCTCAATCTTCTAAATTCCAACGAGTACAAGCCCAGTTCATCCAGTCTTTCTTCATATGAAAGACCTGCCATCCCAGGAATCAATCTGGTGAACCTTCTTTGTACTCCCTCTATGGCAAGGATGTCTTTCCTCAGATTAGGGGACCAAAACTGCACACAATACTCCAGGTGTGGTCTCACCAAGGCCTTGTACAACTGCAGTAGTACCTCCCTGCTCCTGTACTCGAATCCTCTCGCTATAAATGCCAGCATACCATTCGCCTTTTTCACCGCCTGCTGTACCTGCATGCCCACTTTCAATGACTGGTGTATAATGACACCCAGGTCTCGTTGCACCTCCCCTTTTCCTAATCGGCCACCATTCAGATAATAATCTGTTTTCCTATTTTTGCCACCAAAGTGGATAACTTCACATTTATCCACATTAAATTGCATCTGCCATGAATTTGCACACTCACCCAACCTATCCAAGTCACCCTGCATCCTCTTAGCATCCTCCTCACAGCTAACACTGCCACCCAGCTTCGTGTCATCCGCAAACTTGGAGATGCTGCATTTAATTCCCTCATCCAAGTCATTAATATATATTGTAAACAACTGGGGTCCCAGCACTGAGCCTTGCGGTACCCCACTAGTCACCGCCTGCCATTCTGAAAAGGTCCCGTTTATTTCCACTCTTTGCTTCCTGTCTGCTAACCAACTCTCCACCCACACCAATACCTTACCCCCAATACCGTGTGCTTTAAGTTTGCACACTAACCTCCTGTGTGGGACCTTGTCAAAAGCCTTCTGAAAATCCAAATATACCACATCCACTGGTTCTCCCCTATCCACTCTACTAGTTACATCCTCAAAAAATTCTATGAGATTCGTCAGACATGATTTTCCTTTCACAAATCCATGCTGACTTTGTCCGATCATTTCACCGCTTTCCAAATGCGCTGTTATCACATCCTTGATAACTGACTCCAGCAGTTTCCCCACCACCGACGTTAGGCTAACCGGTCTATAATTCCCCGGTTTCTCTCTCCCTCCTTTTTTAAAAAGTGGAGTTACATTAGCCACCCTCCAATCCTCAGGAACTAGTCCAGAATCTAATGAGTTTTGCAAAATTATCACTAATGCATCCACTATTTCTTGGGCTACTTCCTTAAGCACTCTGGGATGCAGACCATCTGGCCCTGGGGATTTATCTGCCTTCAACCCCTTCAATTTACCTAACACCACTTCCCTACTAACATGTATTTCACTCAGTTCCTCCATCTCACTGGACCCTCTGTCCCCTACTATTTCTGGAAGATTATTCATGTCCTCCTTAGTGAAGACAGAACCAAAGTAATTATTCAATTGGTCTGCCATGTCCTTGCTCCCCATAATCAATTCACCTGTTTCTGTGTGCAGGGGACCTACATTTGTCTTTACCAGTCTTTTCCTTTTCACATATCTATAAAAGCTTTTACAGTCTGTTTTTATGTTCCCTGCCAGTTTTCTCTCATAATCTTTTTTCCCCTTCCTAATTAAGCCCTTTGTCCTCCTCTGCTGAACTCTGAATTTCTCCCAGTCCTCAGGTGAGCCACTTTCTCTGGCTAATTTGTATGCTTCTTCTTTGGAATTGATACTATCCCTAATTTCTCTTGTCAGCCACGGGTGCACTACCTTCCTTGATTTATTCTTTTGCCAAACTGGGATGAACAATTGTTGTAGTTCATCCATGCAACCTTTAAATGCTTGCCATTGCATATCCACCGTCAATCCTTTAAGTGTCATTTGCCAGTCTATCTTAGCTAATTCACGTCTCATACCTTCAAAGTTACCCCTCTTTAAGTTCAGAACCTTTGTTTCTGAATTAACTATGTCACTCTCTATCTTAATGAAGAATTCCACCATATTATGGTCACTCTTACCCAAGGGGCCTGTCACGACAAGATTGCTAATTAACCCTTCCTCGTTGCTCAAAACCCAGTCCAGAATAGCCTGCTCTCTAGTTGGTTCCTCGACATGTTGATTCAAAAAACCATCCCGCATACATTCCAAGAAATCCTCTTCCTCAGCACCTTTACCAATTTGGTTCACCCAATCTACATGTAGATTGAAGTCACCCATTATAACTGCTGTTCCTTTATTGCACACATTTCTAATTTCCTGTTTAATACCATCTCCGACCCCACTACTACTGTTAGGTGGCCTGTACACAACTCCCACCAGCGTCTTCTGCCCCTTAGTGTTACGCAGCTCTACCCATATCAATTCCACATCTTCCCGGCTTATGTACTTCCTTTCTATTGCGTTAATCTCTTCTTTAAGCAGCAACGCCACCCCACCTCCCCTTCCTTCATGTCTATCCCTCCTGAATATTGAATATCCCTGAACGTTGAGCTCCCATCCCTGGTCACCCTGGAGCCATGTCTCTGTGATCCCAACTATAATCATAATCATTAATAACAATCTGCACTTTCAATTCATCCACCTTATTACGAATGCTCCTTGCATTGACACACAAAGCCTTCAGGTGCTCTTTTACAACTCTCTTAGCCCTTATACAATTATGCTGAAAAGTGGCCCTTTTTAATGCTTGCCCTGGGTTTGTCGGCCTGCCACATTTACTTTTCTCCATAGTACTTTTTGCTTCTACCCTCACTTTACACCCTTCTGTCTCTCTGCACTGGTTCCCATCCCCCTGTTGTGAACTCACCTCCTCACGCCTAGCCTCTTTAATTTGATTCCCACCCCCAACCATTCTAGTTTAAAGTCACCTCAGTAGCCCCCGCTAATCTCCCTGCCAGGATATTGGTCCCCCTGGGATTCAAGTGCAACCCGTCCTTTTTGTACAGGTCACGCCTGCGCCAAAAGGGGTCCCAATGATCCAAAAACATGAATCCCTGCCCCCTGCTCCAATCCCTCAGCCACGCATTTATCCTCCACCTCATCGCATTCCTACTCTCACTGTCGCGTGGCACAGGCAGTAATCCCGAGATTACTACCTTTGCGGTCCTTTTTCTCAACTCCCTTCCTAGCTCCCTATATGTGCCAGGAAGGCCGGAGAGCGAGGATTAGATGCTTACATGGACGTAAACGTTGAACAAATCGGAGGAACCTGGACTGGACTTGGCCACGGAGCCTGGACTCGGACGCGGAGCCTGGATTTGGACTCGGACACGCAACTTGGACTTGGACTTGGACTCGGGACGATAAAACCAAACAAAGTCAGACAATTCGTATCTTGGCTCGGAGCAGCGGCAAACGGCCAGCAATCCTCAGCTGGACACGAGACGACAAAACCAAACAACGACAGACAATTCGTATCTTGACAGGGGGCAGCACATGAAGCTGCAAACGGCCGGCAGTCACTTAGCTGAACACGAAGAGACAGAATTCCCGAAACAACCCCAGGCACCGAAGCCACTAAGAATCCACTATTCTAGGCGGCCCGGAACATGCATTGCCTCACTGGTTGAGGAGTCCATTCTCAGCGGCCCCGGAACGTGCATTGCCGCACAGGCTGCGGTGTGACGCTCCAGCCCTGAATAGCTATAAGCTGGAGTTTTTATGCTGCTGGTGCGGATGAAAGTCAGGTGCCCTAATCAAGGAGACCCGTAGAACACGGGAGAAAGGAAATTGACTGAAATGAGGAGTCAACGGAGCGGCCTGTGACAGCAACAGCTCTCCGCGGACAATCGGAATTAGGTGTCTGCGATTTCCACTCTCACCGTCCAGTTCACGAGTTCACTGTGGACAGTCTGCGTCAGCTAACACCCATCAGCTTCCTTGCCAATGCAATAACGCAGCCTCTGGCCTCGTCAGTCCCACTCCCAGCGTCTCACAAGTCCTCCTTTTCTGCTGCCCCGACAATCTTGGCTACTAATGCCCCCGTTCCCGCTTCCGGAGCAGAAGTGACTTCTGTCATCGGACACTCCCAGATTCCACGCGTCCGTACAAGAACGGAGCATTCCCCCACCCAGCATATATTTTAGAGATCCTGGTGGTTGCAGCACTTTTATTACCTATGCGAGCTGACTTTTTAAGCCCAAGCTGGCCGTTTTGGTGATGATGCACGAAAACTAGTATACATTGTCAATCTCCTAGGTGGACCTCAACTCAGCGTGTTCAACGCGTTACGGGAGCAAGGGTCCCCCTCAGCCCATTTATTCTGACATTTCGTTGCAGAGTTAAGAAGGATTTTTGACCTTCCAGTAAGGTCCCAGGAGGCTGCCCACTGACTCTTGGACTTGCTCCAAGGCAGAGGAACGGTGAAAGCCTATGCAGTCAAATTCGGCATGCTGGCAGTAGAGACGGGATGGAATGAGAAGGGATTCATGGAGCTGAGCTTGAGCTGGACCCAATGAAGTGGTCAGGTATGCCGGTCACAACTTTTGGAGTGCTTTCAGACTCCATTTGATCCGTGGGTTATGTCGGGATAACCAGGGGAGACCAAGAACAGGAGGCAATTCAGGCAAATCAACCAGATAGGAGGAGAGTTCTTCATTATGCTTGTTTTCGAGCACAAGTTGGAGGGTTTGCGTGGAAAGGTGGATCTGGTTGGTGGATCTTGATCTTTTCTCTTGATTCCTGAGTCAGAACTCCCTTTCTTTGAGCTAGAGAGATGAACATGAGATTCCAGGCTACACGAGTCGATAAGCGCCTTAGGTTCATGTGTCCGAGTCCTCCACCACAAGGAAGCTTCGAACATGACACAATTAGGGGAGGTTAACTGAAGAGATAACCGACCAGTTAGGATTCCCCTTCCATGCTGACGGACATCCTCTTTTACTGGACGCTTGGGACATGCCACCCGGAAATGTCCTGGATCGCCACTGTAGAGGCAGGGACCTGTTCTCCTACGCCGTTCTCATTCCTGCTGACACAGGCGCATGTGCCCTTCTTGCATAGGCTCCTTCGTGGACTGGATGGTGAGGGTGAGGGAGAGGAAGACGGCGAGGGCGAGGAAAGACAATGATCAGTAGGAAGCTTGAAACATGCTTTTCCTGCGCCACCCAGTTACCCGTTTGTCAACTCCAATAGCCAGACAATTCTGCTCGTCCCCGACAGCGATCTCATATGGCACCCCTGCGTTACCCTTCCTAAGCTCCCGTCCGCTCGTGAAATTGTCACACTCATGGTTCAACATGTGTTCAGGCTCCACGGCTTCCCTCCAGACAGAGCACCTGATCGTGAACCACGGCCTTTTGTAAGGCGTTCTGCATTCTTGTAGGAGCCACGGCCAGCCTCCCGTCTAGTTTCCACCCGCAATCCAATAGCCAGACTGAGAGAGTGAATCAGGGGTTGGAGACAACGTTGAGCTGCCTTTCCTCTTCCAACCCTACGTCCAATTGGAGCTCCCAATTGGTCTGGGCAGAGATCGCCCACCATAACCCCTAATCGTCGTCCTCCACGAGTACGTTTCCCTTTGAATGCCAGAAGGGATTCCAGCCACCGCTCTTCCCTGACCTAATGTAGAAGTTCCTGCTGCTGAACAGTTGACCCAGCACTGCAAGTGCTCCTGGGGTCGAGCCAGGACTTCTCTGCTGCGTACACAGAAACAACGTACTCGGCAGGCTGACCGGGCCTTGCCGCCACGTAAAGCCATTCAAACCAGAAGTGTAGGTCTGGCTGGCATCAAGGAATCTTCCCCTGAATGTCGAGAGCCAAAAATTGGCTCCGCGCTACGTGGGAGCGTTTGTAGTGGAAAAAAGCTGTCAACAAGGTGTCGTATAGATTGCGTCCATCAGCATCACTGAAGATCCATCCAGTATTCCATATTCCTAGATCAAGCCGGTTACTACCTCTCCTCTGGCCCCAGACAACCCACCTCCCCTCCTCCCCGCTTGTTAGATGATTGCCTGGACTATATGGTGCGCGCCTCCCGGCATCTCGCCAGGTAGGTGGCAAGGCCCAGTTCCTTGTGGATTGGGAAGGGTACGGTCCCAAAGAACGTTCTTGGATCCCAGCGAAAGACATCCTGGACAGGTCGCTCATCCGGGACTTCCAGCGGGAACAGATCTGTGGCGCCACAGGAGCTGGCCTGGGAGGAGGGGTGGGAGCTGTCACAACCACATATTCGGCAATTGCGCTCGTGAATATGCACGTGTCAGCTAATTATTATTTCATTGTGACGGTATTTAACTCCCTTCTTTTCGTCGTAGCCCTTGTCGAGACTGAGCAAAGCACAACAACATTAAGCTGCCTGCATGCATTCGGCCTTGCCTCTGAAATTGTAACGTCGAGTCAAATAACGCTGAAGACCAGCGGTGTTAGTTTTATATTTAGTTATTCCTTTCAGCCGCAGTGTTGGCTTTATTTTCCACTTGAGAGTTTTAGTTAACGGCCCTGTTTGACCTAGTGTTTATATTTTTTTCCAACTAAACTCTGTTCGCATTAAAGTTTGTGAACTATCGACCCGCTTGAGTGTGTGTCTCTTTCTCCGCACTGGAGCCATATCTGAAAGAACTGACACTGTATTTGCTACCTTTTTTGGCTCTGTATCTCTAATGCACTGATGCTCACCCTGCTGGCTGGAATGTTGTCCTATCATCTGCCTGCCCTTCCTAACAGTCTGACTGCATGCTATCTTTGTTTTTTTTTTACCATCCGTCCTATCCTGAGTACATTCATTCCGGTTCCCATCCCCTGCCAAATTAGTTTAACTCTCGGGTTCAGGTGCAACCCATCACTTTGGAACAGGCCATAACTCCCCCAGAAGAGCTCCAAATAAACACCTCATATGGTTCTGAAGAATTCCGGCCCTAAACGTGGACTGTTCATTCCTTTCCATAGTCGTGGCCTAACTTGCTGAATTCCTTCAGCATTTGGGCGGCACGGTAGCGTAGTGGTTAGCACAACCCTTTAAAGTACAAGTGATACGGGCTCAATTCCCGCCGCTGTCTGTACGGAGTTTGTACATTCTCTCCATGACCGCGTGAGTTTCCACCGTTTGCTCCGGTTTCCTCCCACAGTCCAATGACGTAACAGCTGGAAGGTTAATTGGTCATTGTAAATTGTTCTGTGATTAGACTGGGGTTAATTCGGAGGATTGCTGGGCGATGGGGCTTCAACACGGTATCTCAACATTTTTTAAACTGCATGTTCTCTTAAAACATAACTTACCAATAAACGGAGACATTATGTTGTAGTTGTGCAAGTCGTTGGTGAGACCACACCTGGAGTATTGGATACACTGTTGGTCACCCTGTCGTGGTTAAACTGAAAAGAATGAAAAAAAAATGATATAGGAGAATGTTGGCTGAACCAGAGCGCCTGAGTTATATGGAGAGACTGGACAGCATAGGTGTTTGTCCCTTAGATTTATTTTTTACAATGTTGAGAGACATAGGTAAGGTGGATGGTACAGCATTTTTCCAGAGCAGGGGAGACCAAAACTACAAGGCTGCAGGCCAATTGCCGGATTGGAGAGGACGAGACCTTAATTCCACTTTACCCGCTGGTGCGCGCAACAAGTCTGAAGATTTCGCCCTGTGCAGTGTCTAAGACCTTCGTGCAGTTCTATCGTTCCGTCGGTTATATCCAATTTCACAGCAGAATCAATCAGCCGATCACCTTGGATAAATACGCACAGAAAAACACATATATCATACGTACTCATTCATGTTTCAATACACGGGCACGCACACACCTGTAGAGAGAGATACATATACCTATAAGCATACGTACTTGCGTATGCACACCCGGCACACCTGCTTACAGGAACGCACATCTATGCAAAACTGCAGAAACATGTACCACTGCATGCACAAATCCAGCTATATATACGGTTCAAAATAAAATTATCTCGCCCATCAAGCCTGCTCCGCCGTTTCCTCATGGCTGACCAATTTCCCCTCTCAGCACTAATCTCCTGCTTTTTCCCCATAACCCTTTATGGTCTGACTAATCAATAACCTATCAACCTCTGCTTTAAATATACCCAATGACTTGGCCTCCACAGCAAATTCCACAGACTGACCTTTCTATAGCTAAAAAATTCTCCTCATCTCCGTTCTAAAAGGACGTCCGTCTATTCTTAGCCTGTGTCCTCTGGTCTTAGACTTTCCCACCATAGGAAACATCCACTCCATCAAAGCCTTTCACCATTCGATAGGTTTCAGTGAGGTCACCCCTCATTCCTCTAAATTCCAACAAGTTCAGGCCTCGAGCCATCAACCACTCTTCAAATGACAAGACATTCAATCCTGCAATCATTTTTGTGAACCTCCTTTGAACCCTCTCCAGTTTTAGCCCCTCTTTTTTAAGGGGTAAGCACTGCTCACAATGCTCAAGTGAAGCCTTACCAGTATTTTGTAAAGCTTCAGCATTACATCCTTGCTTTTATGTTCCAGTCCTCTGGAAACGAATGTTTTTGCCTTCCTCACCACCGATTCAACCTCCAAATTAACTTTCAGAGAATCCTGCACAAGAACTATGTCTCCATGTAAAACTCTGAGATTCGTTTTGTCGTGGGCATACTCAATAAATCTAATAATAACCGTAACAGAATCAATGAAAGACCGCCAAATTTACGCGTTCATTCAGTGTGTAGAAGAGAGCAAACTGCGGCGTAGCGGATACTGCATTTGAAAATAAGCCAAACCCGCTCAGAGACTAAACACGGGGGTTGACAACGCATGACCTGCTTCACAGTGATGAAGTTCCAGAGTTCAAAGGAGTACGTTCGATCCTTTTATGCAGAAACCAGCAAAGACGAACAATCTTGTAGCGATAAAAAAACTAACGAAACTAAAACTAGCTATATAACGAAATAAGAGGTCTATTGACGGTGAAATAGCGATCCAGCGGTAGCGTCAGCGTTAGTAATAAAAAAAAAATAATTCCTGCTTCTTCGCTGGCTCTACCAAGACCAAAGTGAAGGTAGACAAAGCGTGAAATGTGTCTATACTCAATCGCTGCTACCACGTGACAGGCACCCAATAGTAACAGGGACATCGAGGAGCAGATAGGGAGACGGACACTGCAAAGGTGTAATAATAACAGGGTTGGCGTGGTAGGAGATTTTAATTTCCCAAATATTAATTGGCATATCCCTAGAGCAAGGGGTTTAGATGGGTTGGCGTGTGTTAGGTGTGTTCAGGAAGGTTACCTGACACAATATGTAGGTATGCCGACAAGAGGGGAGGCTGTACTTGATCTGGTATTGGAAAATGAACCTGGTCAGGTGATCAGTGGGAGTGCGTGTTGGAGACAGTGATCACAATTCTATCTCATTTACCTTTGCATTGGAGAGGGATAGGAACAGATAGGCTCGGAAAGCGTTTGATTGGAGTAAGGGGAAATATGAAGCCATCAGGCAGGAACTTGGAAGCATAAATGGGAACAGATGCTCTCAGGGATATGTACGGCAGAAATGTGGCAAATGTTCAGGGGATATCTGCGTGGCGTTCTGCAAAGGTACGTTCTAATGAGATAGGGAAAGGATGGTAGGGTACAGGAACCGTGGTGTACAAAGGCTATTGAAAGTCTGGTCAAGAAGAAAAGAAAAACTTACGAAAGATTCAAAAACTAAGTAATGATAGAGATCTATAAGATTATAAGGCTAGCAGGAAGGAGCTTAAGAATGACATTAGGAGAGCCAGAAGGGGCCATGAGAAGGCCTTGGCGAGCAGGATTAAGGAAAACCCCAAGGCATTCTACAACTATGTGAAGAGCAAGAGGATAAGACGTCAGAAAATAGGACCAATCAAGTGCGACAGTGGAAAAGTGCGTATGGAACCGGAGGAGATAGTAGACGTACTTAATGGATACTTTGCTTCAGTATTCACTACGGAAAAGGATCTTGGCGACCGTAGCAATTACTTACAGTGAAATAAAAAGCCTGAGCATTTAGACATTAAGAAAGAGGATGTGCTGGAGCTTTTGGAAAGCAACAAGTTGGATAAGTCACCAGGACCGGACGAGATGTACTCCAGTCTACTGTGGGAGGCGAGGGAGGAGATTGCTGAGCCTCTGGCGATTATCTTTGCATCATCAATGGGGACGGAGGAGGATTGGAGAATTGCAGATGTTGATCCCTTATTCAAGAAAGGGAGTAGAGATAGTCTTGGAATTTATAGACCAGTGAGTCTTACTGCATTGGTTGGTAAGTTGATGGAGAAGATCCTGAGAGGCAGGATTGATGAACATCTGGAGAGGCAGTATATGATTAGGAATAGTCTGCATGGCTTTGTCAAAGGCAGGTCGTGCCTTACGAACCAGATTGAATTTTTTGAGGATGTGACTAAACACATTGATGAAGGTCGAGCAGTAGATATAGTGTATATGGATTTCAGCAAGTCATTTAATAAGGTACCCCATGCAAGGCTTATTGAGAAAATAAGGAGGCATGGGATACAAGGGGACATTGGTTTGTGGATCCAGAACTGGCTTGCCCACGGAAGGCAAAGAGTGGTTGTAGACGGATCATATTCTGCATGGAGGTTGATGACCAGTGGTGTGCCTCAGGGATCTGTTCTGGGACCCTTTCATTTTTATACATGACCTGGATGAGGAAGTGGAGGGATGGGTGAGTAAATTTGCTGATGACACAAAGGTTGGGGGTGTTGTGGAAAGTGTGGAGGTCTGTCAGAGTTCACAGTGGGACATCGATAGGATGCAAAGCTGGGCTGAGAAGTGGCAGATGGAGTTGAACCCAGATAAGTGTGAGCTGGTTCATTTTGGTATGCCAAGTATGATGGCAGAATATAGTATTAGTGGTAAGACTCTTGGAGGTGTAGAGGATCAGTGGGATCTTGGGGTCCGAGTCCATGGGACACTTAAATCTGCTGCGCAGGTTGACTCTGTGGTTAAGAAGGCATATGGTGCCTTCTTCAACCGTGGGATTGAGTGTAAAAGCCGGGAGGTAATGTTACAGCTATGTAGGACCCTGGTCAGACCCCACTTAGTGTACTGTCGGATGTCACCGGGAAGACGCACAAACTCCGTACAAACAGAACGGGAATTGTAGCCGCTCTCTGGTGCTGTAACTGCTACTCTGTAATTGGCCGCTGTAAATTACACTTCTAGTGTGCTAGTTAGGTGGCTATTTGGTTATTTAAGATCTCGTTCAAATGTTTCCTAACTGTTGTGAGAACCTGCTTCTACCATGCTCTTATTATATGAAATCCTGATTCAGAGAGTCACGGTCAAATACCACCAAAATGGGCCCTTCAATCCACCACATTCATGCCGACCCTCCTGATCAACTAAACCAGAGATTCCCAATCTAGGGTCCATGGATTTCTTGGTTAATGGTAGTGGTCCATAGCATAAAAATGGTTGGGACCCCTGATCTACTCTAATTCCACTTTTACACACCAGGATAGTACTATTCTCTGGAAAAACAGGATGCCAGAGGAACTCTGTGGGTCAGGCAATATCTTTGGAGTGACATGGCAAGTCGAAGTGTCGGGGTGACACCGTCAATCAGAACTCCAAAACCTTGCTCCAGATTCCAGAATCTGCATGCAGTCTCTCGTGCCTCCCTCAATCGCTGTTATGCTTTGCCTACTTCAGTGCTTCTCCATTTACCGTTTAAATACAGTGATTGTGATGAATCCCCCCTACCTTCCTCTGGCGTCATGTTCCAGAGATTCACGGCCCTCTGTGTGATGAATCAGTCCTCAGGAACCCTTTAAAACTTCATTCTCGCTTTAAAACGAAGGCCTGCGGTTTTTGATAATCCTACTAACAGAAATCAAATATAACTTATCCAGTCACTCCCAGTAACTGAAGCCCTGCAATGCTAGGAAAATCCAGGTAAATTTCCTCTGCACCCTCAGAAGTGTAGTGATATCCTTTCTATCTGGCGGTGACTGGAGTGCACAAAGATTCGAAATCAAGCTTAATCAGTGATTTGAAAAGTAGCAACACAACATCTCACCGATTCTTTGCCATGACCTGTTAAGGAAAACCTACCATTCGTCTTCTTCACCACCTCACCGGCTGCGTTCTCCCTTTCGGAGAGCTGCGGACTTGGACCCCGCGGTCTCTTTCTACTCATTAACATTCCTTAGCGTCCTACCATTCACTGTATTTTCCAACCTTTTTTGGCCCCCAAATCACAGCCTCACAACACATGAAGAGAGAGGACACACACTTTGCCAAATGAACCAAAGGCTTGCCATTTCTAGATTCTCTTTTGCGGTCACCCCCTGGTTACCTGCAGGTCTGGAGATGCCAAGGAGTGGATAGCTGTGTTAATGGAGGAACAGCATCCCTCTTGTTACTGGACAAGAACCTGGTCGTCAGGTGTGAGGTGTTCTTATCAGAATCAGAATCTAGTGCAGCAGTGACCTCTACACCCTCCTTCGCTGTGGCAGTGATCGAAAACATTCCTGTTCATCTCGGTATTCAAGGTGGAGAGCGTCTGATAGTCACGACGGAGGAACGGGAATAAAACGTTGCCAACGTCGCCTTCACTCTGAATATCACCTTTGTATGTTGCTGCACCAGGGCGCGTAAAGCCAGACACGATGTGTCACTTCACGCAGGTATTCTACGCCTCCAATGCGGTGGAGATTAATTCGGATCTCATTGTGTCAGTGTCCCATTCAGCGGGACTTGCCGGACTAACCGCCCTTTATGGACACGTTTCTGCTGACCATGTCCATCCTGCACTGATCAGCTTCGAACGTCCTGAGGGAGAAGGTCACGATAGTTGCTGTGGGGTGGTTCCCCAAGTCGACTGCCTGCAGCATTTGGCAGAATACCTAATGGTCAGAACTCACCCATAAGACCTCACTAGTCTGACAACCAGATGTGCCCAAACCTTGTGGCGCTCCAGTGGTGGACGATGCACGTGCAGGCACATTCCAGGTCGCAGCAGTATATGCGGAGGGTTGCAGTGAAGCTCGGAACGTCAATCACAATCTAGGGTCCTGCTGATACTGGACACTGAAGGGGTGGGTCCATTGGACCAACCCCCCCAAACACTTCATTGTTCAAGGAGGGAACAGGAGCGGTGTTCATACATTGTGAGAGAACGCATGAAATTAATGGTACAAAGAATTTGGAAATGGTCAGGTCTCGACAAGTTTTACTGCAAACAATATGAATGATGTAAAGACAGAAATTCCAGTTTGCCGAGGTTCACGTCCTCTTGGAGAATTGCGGAAGAATTATTTGGCAATGCTGAAGCATAAGGCACCGCACAAAGGTTGGGAATCCTTAAGGAAATAAGTTTACATTTCACAGAATGGCGTTGAACTACGGATCTTCCCTGGGATTTGGAAATAAATACTTTCCATTGTGCAATACTTGGCGACAACAACGGTTTGCGCAAGCAGATTACCTAAACATGTCTGATCAGTCACTGCAAAATAATGGAAGCCTCCTGACACACTAATGACGCCAATGGAGATATTTCCACAAATACATAAGTACCTTCTGCTCAGCTGCAGCAGCAGGTACCTACGGTCTTCCAGGGTATACACCAGGCAGGAGACAAAAGGATGTCTCGGGGCTTTTCATTGGAGTCACTGATACTTTACGCTATCGTGGATATACAGGATATTTATTACCCGTTTCTCGCAACTATTGGCGTTCCTGGTGAGCCGCCGTGTAGTTATTAAATCTGATATTTTATTCACGGTGTACCTAGCTAATCATCACGTTGCGTTTGCGGGGCGTTTTAATCTCGAGTTATCCTATTCTGTATTCACGGGTCTATACCGCCGCCGTCCTTACGCAAACACCCACATCTAATGAACATCAAGTGCAGTTAATTCCACTGACCGTGTGGTGAAATTATACTCTTCTGACTGCCTCCTGTGACTTCACACAGAGGGTTTACGAAACGGGGTGTCACAGACAGTCGTGGCGGTTGCAGTGGCATCATTTGAAAGTCACCTGGACGGGTACAGAGATTAGAACTGTTTGGAATCAAACGCCAGCAAATGGATCCATTTGGACAAGGTGGGCGTACGGACTGCTATGAACTGGGCGTTGGCTGCTTCAAATAAGCATTTCTGTTGAAGATCCCTCCTGGTTAATTTAGTCAAAGCGCTGCAGAATGAAGGACCCGACCGGATGCCACACTGGCATCGAGGATGGGATATTAACAAGGCACCGAGCAAGTGGATACATGGCTAGAAGCGATAGAACGCCCCTCTCCAGATGAAGGTATTTATTTATTTTGTTAGTTACCGCTACAGCGCGGAGTAGCCGCTCTGCCCCTGCAAGATTTACCCTAACAATTTACAATGACCAATTAACCTAGGTCTTTGGACTGTGAGAGCAAGCCGGAGCAGTCGGGTATACGCATGCATGCCACTGGGAGGACGTAGAGAGACTCCTTATAGAAGGGCTCCGGAATTGAACTCCGAATTCCGGAAAGCCCTGAGCTGTATTCCTTTGGGCTAACCGCTACTCTGGGGTGGCGCGCATGTGGTGAACTTCAGAAATAAGAGAGATCTTAGTCACGGAAGCTTTCCAGAGAGCAAAGGACAGCGTCGCTGTCCGAGAGAAGACACAGAGCAAAGTAGCCATTGTCAAGTAGAACGGCGCGACGTTGTAACCGGTGGCAGGATCGGAGATATATGCCTCAGGAACCGTTCTGGGACTCCTTCTCTTCGTGATGTTTATAAATGACCTGGATGAGGAAATGGAGGGATGGGTTAGTAAATTTGCTGATGACACAAAGGTTGGGGGTGTTGTGGATAGTGTGGAGGGCTGTCAGATGTTACAGCGGGATGCAAAACTGGGCTGAGAATTGGCAGATGGAGTTCAACTCAGGTAAGTGTGAGGTGGTTCATTTTGGTAGGTCAAATACGAAGGAAAATATAGTATTAATGGTAAGACTCTTGGCAGTGTGGAGCATCAGAGGGATCTTGGGGTCCGAGTCCATAGGGCACTCAAGGTTGCTGCACAAGTTGACTCTCTGGTTAAGAAAGCATACGGTCCATTAGCCTTCATCAACCATGGGATTTGAGTTTAGGAGCCAAGAGGTAACGTTAAAGCTATATAACAATGTCCACTTGGAGTACTGTTATCTATTCTGGTCACCTCACTACAGGAAGGATGTGGAAACTATAGAAAGGGTACAGAGGAGATTTACAACGATGTTGCCTGGATTGGGGAGCATGCCTTATGAGAATAAGTTGAGGGAGCTTGGTCTTTTCTCCTTCGAGCGATGGAGGATAAGAGGTGGCCTGATAGACGTGTATCAGATGATGAGATGCATTGATCGTGTGGATAGTCAGAGGCTTTTTCCCAGGGCTGAAATGACTAACACGAGAGGGCACAGTTTTAAGGTGCTTGGAAGTAGGTACAGAGGAGATGTCAGGGGTAAGTTTCACGTAGAGAGTGGTGAGTGCGTGGAATGGGCTGCCGGCGACGGTGGTGGAGGTGGATATGATAAGGTACTTTAAAAGACTCATAGATAGATAGGTAGATGGAGGGCTTAGAAAAATAGAGGGTTATGGGTAAACCTAGGTAATTTCTAAAGTAAGTACATGTTCAGCACAACATTGTGGGCCGAAGGGCCTGTATTGTGCTGAAGGATTTTTCTGTTTCTATGTTTTTATGTTCTATGTTTCTATATGTGAAATAAGAGAGACACATAGTCATAGAGGCATACAACACACTGTGGGCGCCTTTAATCAGAACAAGGTTTCTTGCAAGCACGCTCTGAAGGAACTGTTTGGTTAGTAGCTCGGGAGAACCTGGGGAAGAGCAGGTTTAGCATGTGCAACGAGGAAGCGGAGGTTTGTTGGAGGATACCTTGTCAGGCAAAGTTCCTATTTTTCATTCTTCTCACCTACTCCCACAAGCGATGGGATGTACGGAATGGGACAACCAGCAGAACGTCAGTTCGTTGTAACTCAAGGTGTCTGTCGGACACAGTAGAATCGCTACCTCTCAGCTCCAGCGACTTCAGTTCAACTCTAACTTCTCTCACTGTTCGTGCGTGTGTGCGCGCTGCTTGCAAGCTGTGAATTGATTTGTTTTCCAGCAAGACAATGACCTCAAGCATAAAGCCAAAGCTACACAGGACTGGCTTAAAAACAACAAAGATAATGCGATGGAGTGGCCGAATCGGAGTCCAGACCTCAATTCAATTGAGAATTTTTGGCTGGACTTCAATAGGGCTGTTCACTCACAATCCCCATGCAATCTGACAGAGCTTGAGCAGACTTGTACAGAAGAATTGGGAAAATTTGCAGTGTCCAGATTTGCAAACCTGATGGAGCTCCACACAGACTTAAGGCTGTAATTGCCAAAGGTGCATCTACTGCGTACTGACTTGATGAGTAATTAGGCATCGATATTTTGTGTTTAATAGTTGTAATGCATTTATACCAATTTGCAGAAATTTGTTTCCATTTTGACATGAAAGAGTCTTTTCTGTTGATCAGTGTCAAAAAAGCCAAATTTAATCCACTGTGATTCAATGTTGTAATAAAAGATGAAAAATCCAAAGGGGGTGAATGTTTTTTATGGGCAATATGTACATGTATTTCAATTAACTAACTATTTGAAGAAAAGTAGTGAGGAAGTGTTCGTTGATCCAATGGCTATTCCAACTTCTGATCGGAGAGGGGGAAGAAACTGTTCCTGAATTGGTGAGTGTGTGCCTTCAGGCTCCTGTTCCTCCTCCCCGATGGTAGAAATGCGAAGAGGGCAGGTCCTGGGTGATGGGGGTTGTTAATGATGGATGCCGCCTTTTTGAGGCATTGGTCCTTGAAGATGTGCAGGGTGCTGGGGAGGCTAGTGCTCATGATAGAGCTGAGTTCACAACTTTCTGCAGCTTTGTTATCCTGTGGAGCTCCAGGCCCCTTACCGCCTCCTCCTTACTAGACGGTGACCAGTTAGAATGCTTTTCAGGGCAGAACTGAAAACACTTGCGATGACATACCAAATATCCTAAATCGCCTTTTGAAATATAGCCGCTGTTGTGTATTTTTGTAGCTGTATCGATATGTTGGGCCCAGGATAGAACTCAAAGACCTCGACAGCCGGGAACTTGAAATTCCTCAATCTTTGGTAATGGTACTGTAGATTAGTACATGTATGTCGAATGCAGAGAGAGTTGATGGGAACGCGGCAAGCTGTGATGTATGAAAGCAGGAGAGGTGTGTGCTTATCAACCAGCCAGGACTTGGTGGTCCTGTTTTGAAAATTGCATCTCTCTGTAACTATCTATCTGAATTCCGCTGACGCTGAGTAAATTATTGACACTAGGAAATTTAGATGCTGGAATTGGAGATAGAAATGACCTTCAGGAGGAAGTCAGGCGGCGTGAGGGAGGGAGGAAATTGTTGATGTTTCTGGTTAAACCTCTGTAGCAGGCCTAAGAGAAGAGAGGGGAGGTGGTCAGCATAAAGACTAGACTACTGGTAGCGAAAAGGGATTTCGAGTCTGTTCCTGGAAATTGTAAATCGGTGTAATCTGGTGTTGGGCGCCTGCGGCATGGACTCTCCAATGATCCGCCGCGGCGAGACTTCTGCTCCATTGTTGAGGTGTAATTTTTCTCTATTTTCTTCGTTCTTGTAGTGAATCTGGTGACCATTGTGATCCTGTCTCGGGGAAAGTGTGGCCTCTCCAAGGGAGTCACGCGTTACCTGGTGGCGATGGCAACGGCGGAGCTGCTGGTCATTGTCCTCGATTTGATCCTGAAGCAGATTCCTATTGTTTTCTCGAGATCCTTTCAAGATGTGCCGGCCATACACCTGTGCAACATCCACGCCGTCCTCCTCTACGCTGCCACCGACTGTTCTGTCTGGTTTACCGTCTCCTTCACCTTCGACAGGTTTGTGGCAATTTACTGCAGTAAACTGAAGACTAGATTCTGCACCGAGAGGGCGGCAGCCGGGATTATCGGGACCATCGCCGTGCTGTTCAGTGTGAAGGACCTGTTTTGGTACTTCATGTACACAAGCAAATACGCACTTATTAGAGCTCCCTGGTTCTGCATTATTACATTCAGTGTGATGCTTTCTCCAGTGTGGGCAGCCGTTGAATTCCTCCATTATGTCTTCACCCCATTAATCCCGTTCATTCTCATTTTGGTCTTCAACGCATTAATCGTCAAGCACATTGTGGTCACCATCAGAATCCGCAAGAAACTCCGGGTTCCGGTCGGCGGGGAGAGTCAGAGCGACCCTGAAGCGAAGAGTAGGAGGAAGTCCATCACTCTGCTCTTCCTGATCTCGGGGAACTTCATCCTCCTATGGTCTCCTTATCTGGTGTCCACACTGCACACTCGAATTCTTCTACTGGACTTGACAGATAACAGAAATATGTCGCTCATCGTGACGGAACTTGGATCCATGCTGCAGCTCCTCAGTTGTTGTACCAATACTTTAATTTATGTCGTGACACAGACGAAGTTCAGGGAAGAGCTGAGGAACGGGCTGAGATATCCCTTCATCGCGCTTTGCAACATCATAAAATAAGTGGTAATCTGGAATTTCTCACTTGCAGAACCTCCCTCGTCTCATACTTCATTTTACGCGCCCTGAAGACGAGCTGTTTTCAGACTAAGTGTTTAACGCAATGTGGGTTCAGTAAAATTATAACTGCGCTGTGGGAAATTATTAACTATATTCGGAGGAATTGAAATAAAATGAAATTCTTGCAGAGAATCCGAAAATAATTACTCCCAGTACTTGAGATCCTGGGCGTTACTCATGCAAGACTCGTTTAGAGTGACCTCACGTTGTGGTTCGGCGGTAGAGAAACCGCACTCACCGTTCATCTCAACCCCATTCCTTCCACTGGGCATCGGAAACCGTGATGGTCAGGCTGTGGTCAGCAAGGACGATTAACGAATCAGATCAAGGAATTATTGTACACAGCAAAACCTGTAAGATTCAGGACAGCTGGAGAGTATTGACGCCATTGAACGCCCAGCGAAGTAGCTTGTTCCGTGTCAATATAAGGAATAACGGAGGAAAGGCCCTGAATATTCGCAAGTCTACTTCCTTTCGATGTGATTGTGGCTGCTTCCATAACACGGATATATTTTCCTCCCATCCTACGACTTTATAAAATCACTCTCAACGCCAGTCTCGCACACATGAGACGACTGAAATCTTTCTCTCCGCCCTTGGTATTTGATGAACTCAGGGTCAAAGATTGGTACGTGTGGTTGCGATATTACAGCTGTTACAGAAACATCGGCAGGTCTGGCAGCTGAGTGTTCCCAGGTGTCATAAGCACGATAGAGGAGCGGGTCAGAGAAGGGGTGGGGTGGAGTTAGGGCTAACATTACGGCAGGTCTCAGGCAGGATACACTTTGGATAATCCATTGGGGGTATATGAATGGAAATTGGAAATTAGAATGCTGTGATCAATTTGATGGGATTGTACTATTGCCCCCCCCCCCAGTAGTCAGAGTGATTCAGAGGTGCAAATATGTAGGAAGTTGGCAGATAGCTGTAAGAATAACCTGGTTATAATACCAGATAGTTTCAATCTCCCAAATATTGACTGGGAAATCCATCCTGTTTGGCGGGGCTGTAAACTGTAAACTGTGTCCATGACAGATTTCTGGAATATGTGAATGGCCCTACCAAAGTGGTGGCCATACAAGAGTTTATGTAGGGATGTAAAGCCAGAGAAGTGACGGTCAAGAGTCACTCTGGGCGCAGTGACCATAGTTCTATTACTTTTAAAACGGTTATGAAAAATGATAGGTCTGACCACAAGTTGATCCAATGAAACTCCCTATTACTGGGCATCTCTGGAAATGCGGCTCGTTAGCCCTTCGCTAACAGCCACTCGATTCTACGGTGATAAACTCACCTTTCTCCGGCTTCGTAAGTTTGAGGTGTATACGACTTTGGTCCCGCCAAATCCGCGAGATTGTGATGTCTTGCCCACACAAACCACAGTTTGTGTGATTGCTGTGTGATTTACTGCCCTGAAATAGGCAATCGGCATAAAATAACAGATCGTGCACAGCATACAATTATACAGCTCAAATCTTCCAAAAGCCGTATTCAGCAATCCACGGCAGACTTCTGCGCCTGGGCTCCGTCGAACCGTGTTTTCCCACCGGATCGAATCCTACGACCAGTTCTCTTCAGCGTCTTCCCTCTTCATCTCCCGCCGAACAAAGACAAAGACCCACCGCCGGTGTCAGTCACAAAGCCGCTCACCCCCAGCCTTCTCTAGAACCTTCTGGCCGTTCCACTCCTGACTGGATGGCCCCCATTCCTAAGCATCCCATATCTCCAACAGTAATCCAAACACTGCTTCTACAGAAAGATCATTAAATGAAATACCCTACAACATTAGCACTAAAACCTTTACCAGGGCGTTACACTTTCCCTCCACCAAAATAGTTACACCCTTATAACTTGAAATGATTCATCATCCTCATTAATAACAGTTATGAAAGGAATGTCGTGATGTCAGAACTCCCAATCCATTTGTAAATGGTAGTGACATATCTCACTAGCGGAATAGGGGCAACACTCTGTTCCTGCAGTGCGACATAAGCCAGCCTTCCTGGGTTTCCCGACTCTTTGAGTCTTCCTTCTCCCATCATCTACTTCAGCTTCGGACACTCTCTGAGATCTTTCCTGTCTACATGGAGAGGTTTTTCTCTGGCCATTACTCGTGCCTTCCGGCAGCTCAGGTCCCTCGGTCACTTGGCTGGGCTCAGCTTCATTCCCAGATGATTTGGAGCCCAGTCTCCCTTCATTATCCAGCCGCAAGTCTGCCTGCCCACTGCTTTTCCTACACACACACAAACACACACACACACACACACACACACACACACACACACACACACACACACACACACACACACACACGTTTCATTCGCATCAGATCCGAGTGGGGAGGTTTGGAAATCTCTTCGTCAATTTTTGGGGAGTTTTGTACAGGGTAGCATATGCCATACTCCCATTTCCTCATCTTCAGAGCTCGTTCCACATTAAGTGGTTAAATTCCCCCCAGGCCTTTCCACTGCTTATCCTTCGATTCTCCCACGTCGCCGCAGAGTCCTCTTACTAGACGTAGAGTCCACGTCAGGCTGTGGCTCAACACCTACCTCTTGTCCCAGAGGTACAAGGGGGGTTCTGATGGAGAATCTCGAGAGGCCCATTCCCATCCTCCGGTTTCACCCAGAAAACTGCTACGTTTGGCATCTGACTTTCCACTACGTAAGGCGTAGCCACCCAGCGGTAAGCCCACTTACACCTCCCTGGTAGTCCCAAATTCTTTATGAGAACTATGTTTCCAGTTATCAGTTGGGAGAACCTAATCTTTTGATCGTATGTCCTCATATTTCCTTCAGGTACCGGGGGGTTACCAAAGTTGAATTACTTGGCTGTCAACTTTCCCTTTTCAGAAGATGGTTTCTCCTCTGCTTGTCTCATTAGAAAACTAGACATTACAGTCACCAAAATAAAAAGCTGTGCCATCGGTATTCCCCGGAGGAGAGTGACCTCCCTCTCCAAGGTGTTCCTGACAATCACTGTATCCTGTTTAACTGTACAACCAAGGTCTTCCGCAATTCGGGCCTCACCGGTACCCCAGCAGGTAAGCGTGACTCCTCTTCGTGGCCTTCTGGAGCATCACCACCAGGACGTCAGCATCAGGCATTCTGGAAAATTTGGGGTTTCCCGTTACTCTAGCTACTTCCCCAGGCCGTAACACAACAGGATTCGATTGGGCGTACCACATAATTCCTCTTTTATGCCCACCATCCAGCCTAGGGCAGGCGCTTTTCCTCAAAAGCAGCTCTGAACACAGGGTGAATGGACAAGGTTTGCAGAAAACTCTCTTCAATTCTCTCCTTGCAGGCTCTCACTAGCCTCCTTACAATAAGAGTAGTTGTTCCCACAAAAATTGAAGCTTCGCCCTTCTCGCCCTGGTCCGGACAAACCAACACTGACGTATCTAGGGGCTCAACAACTCCCATATCTGCCTCCGAAATATCCAGCTTCAACGACAAGTAACCGTTAAACGGGTAGTCATCAGTACTAAGGCCCCAGGGCTCTAGGACACCAGTAGCGTCAATGGTAAATGCGTCAAATAACGGTTGTAGAAGGATCTGTACAGCAGAGTAACCTGAGAACCTGGGTCAAGTATATCTCTCGCATAGATAGCCTTGATCCGCCGGATACACTGAAGCTTGGCCCCACTAAGCCCTCAGGAAAAGTGCTTTTCACTTTAGTCTCTTCCTTGATACATTGATTGCAAGTGTTCCTCCCGAGGCGCCAGTCTGTTCCCTCACTGGGTCTCTTCGAAGTTTTCCGACTTCCTTTTCTGCTTAAGTAACTGTGGGCTCACTGTCCGAAGGGTTTCCCATCCTTCACACTCCCGCCTGAAGTGTACCGACTCACCGCAGTTGTGACAGACTATACCGGTCGCTCCCGTTTTCAAGAGGCCCCGTTCAATAACAGCCCTATGCTTAATACGTCCCCTCAGTGGGTTAGGCTCCCTAACAGCTTTGTCATGCTTGGTGGCAGCACCCACGATGGCAACTGGGGTACCCTAGCTCTAAAATCTGCCACGAACTCCTGTAACACCCCCGTGTGTGGGACATCAGTAATCACTTCAGCAGCGGGGTCTACTACCGAGGACTGTACCCTGCAGACGGATGCCTCCTTCTCCTCCATCATATTTTCCTCCTCTCTTACTTCTCTGATTAGGTCAGCAAACGAGGGAGGGGGCGCGTCTTCCGAGACATTCGAAGGCTGCAAGCGATCAGGTCCTGTGACTGTGCTGCCTTCCCCACTTGGTCCATCTTTACCTGATTCACATCAGCCGGTTTGGTGGCCCCTCTACGCCGCAAGCAACGCAGCTGTCTCAAAAGCCGAAAAATGGTGGCGGAACGTTTCTCCCCCTTCTACTGAAACATGCTCCCAAACCCTATCATAAGCTCCATTGGGCTTCCTGTCGTACTAAAAACGCTTTCTACCGCTTGCCTGCTGCTTGCGGAAGTAGCTAAGGGGTTCTCTACCTTTAAGGACCCCAGGACTTCAGCAGCCGGACCTTTCAGACTCTCTACCAGTCGCTGTCTTTTCACATTATCAGAGTACTGCCACTCACCCAGCATCTGAGAGGTCTGCTCCGCCCAAGTCTCAGATTCCTCCTCTCCCGGGGGGGGTGGTGAGAATTTCCTCAGCCTGCGAGAACTTAGACTCTCTGCCGTTGCACTTTGCCGTTTGTCCGACAGGGACGTAAGGGCCGATACCAACTCTGAATTTTCTCCTCTCACTGGAGGGCTCATTTCACATCACAGTACTCCTTACCCTCGTTCCGCCTTTAAAGTTTCGCCCACCCAAAGCACGGTTTGTGTGAATGCTGTGTGATTTACTGCCCTGCAATATTCAGTCAGCATAAAATAACAGATCGCACACTGCATACAATTATAAAGTGTATTTGTGAACGTTACCTTAACCAAAGAGTTAGTTAAGAAAGAAAGAAAGAGAGAAAATAAAAAGAACAATAGTGGCCCATTATAATTAAACAGTCGAATGGGCACAGTTTGGAGCTCAAATCTTCCAAAAGCTATATTCACCGATCCACGGCAGCCCTCCCCGCCTGGGCTCCATTGAACCCCGTTTCCCCACGGATCGAATCCTACAACCGGTTCTCTCTGGTGTCCTCTCTCTTCATTTCCCGCCGAGCAAAGACAAAGACCCACCAACGGTGTCAGTCACAAAACCACTTCCCCAGGCACTTTTAGAACCTTCTCCCCGTCCACTCTCCTGATTGGACGGTCCACGTTCCTAAAGTATCCCTTATCTCCAACAGTAACACAAACACTGCTTCTACAGACAGACGATTACATGAAATATTCTGTATTATTCGCAGTAAAACCTTTACCAGGACGTTACACCAAGATTGGGACAAGGCTAATTTTGATGTCATTATTCCAAATTACAAAGGTTGATTCGGAGAGGTTGTTTATAGTAAGGAGATGTTGCCCATTTAGGAAGTTTTTAACAGTTAGTTAGGGAAAACGTTAAGGGTTAAGATTTTGCTCAGGGAAAGGCCAGCAGGATGTGGAACCCTGGATGGCCAGGGATATTGAGGCTCTGATCCAGAAAAAGAGGGGTGCATATGCTATGTATCAGAAACTGGGATCAAGGAAATCCCTGCAAAATAGTAGGGATGTAAGATTACAGATGACGGGCAAATCAGGAGGGCAAAACGAGAACATAAGTCTGCTTTGGCGGATAAGGTAAGGGACATTCCTGAGTGATTCTAGAAGTAAGTTATGAGCAGAACGGTCTGAGAGGCATAGAGTCGGAGAAAAGTACAACACAGTACAGTCAAAAAGGTTGAGGAGGGACTTGATAGACGTATTTAAAATTATGAGGGGGTAGATGGAGTTGACGTGGATAGGCTTCTTCCATTGAGAGTGGGGGAAATTCAAACAAGAGGACATGAGTTGAGAGTTAAAGGGCAAAAGTTTAGGGGTAACATGAGGGGGAACTTTACTCAGAGAGTGGTAGCTGTGTGGAACGAGCTCCCAGTAGAAGTGGTTGAGGCAGGTCCGATGTTGTCGTTTAAAGTTAAATTGGACAGCTATATGGACAGGAAAAGAATAGAGGATTATGGGCTGAGTGCAGGTCGGTGGGACCAGGTGAGGGTAAGAGTTCGGCGCGCACTAGAAGGACCGAGATGGCCTGTTTCCGTGCTGTAATTGTTGTATGGTTATATGGTTAATAGAGAGTGAATGGGCCCCTTTAAGTACTAGTGTAGTCATACATAGAAACATACATAGAAAATAGGTGCAGGAATAGGCCATTCGGCCCTTCGAGCCTGCATCGCCATTTATTATGATCATGGCTGATCATCCAACTCAGAACCCCGCCCCAGCCTTCCCTCCATACCCCCTGACCCCCGTAGCCACAAGGGCCATATCTAACCCCCTCTTAAATATAGCCAATGAACTGGCCTCAACTGTTTCCTGTGGCAGAGAATTCCACAGATTCACCACTCTCTGTGTGAAGAAGTTTTTCCTAATCTCGGTCCTAAAAGGCTTCCCCTCTATCCTCAAACTGTGGCCCCTCGTTCTGGACTTCCCCAACATCGGGAACAATCTTCCTGCATCTAGCCTGTCCAATCTCTTTCGGATCTTATACGTTTCAATCAGATCCCCCCTCAATCTTCTAAATTCCAACGAGTACAAGCCCAGTTCATCCAGTCTTTCCTCATATGAAAGTCTTGCCATCCCAGGAATCCATCTGGTGAACCTTCTTTGTACTCCCTCTATGGCAAGGATGTCTTTCCTCAGATTAGGGGACCAAAACTGCACACAATACTCCAGGTGTGGTCTCACCAAGGCCTTGTACAACTGCAGTAGTACCTCCCTGCTCCTGTACTCGAATCCTCTCGCTATAAATGCCAGCATACCATTCGCCTTTTTCACTGCCTGCTGTACCTGCATGCCCACTTTCAATGACTGGTGTATAATGACACCCAGGTCTCATTGCACCTCCCCTTTTCCTAATCAGCCACCATTCAGATAATAATCTGTTTTCCTATTTTTGCCACCAAAGTGGATAACTTCACATTTATCCATATTAAATTGCATCTGCCATGAATTTGCACACTCACCCAACCTATCCAAGTCACCCTGCATCCTCTTAGCATCCTCCTCACAGCTAACACTGCCACCCAGCTTCGTGTCATCCGCAAACTTGGAGATGCTGCATTTAATTCCCTCATCCAAGTCATTAATATATATTGTAAACAACTGAGGTCCCAGCACTGAGCCTTGCGGTACCCCACTAGTCACCGCCTGCCATTCTGAAAAGGTCCCGTTTATTCCCACTCTTTGCTTCCTGTCTGCTAACCAACTCTCCACCCACACCAATACCTTACCCGCAATACCATGTGCTTTAAGTTTGCACACTAATCTCCTGTGTGGGACCTTGTCAAAAGCCTTCTGAAAATCCAAATATACCACATCCACTGGTTCTCCCCTATCCACTCTACTAGTTACATCCTCAAGAAATTCTATGAGATTCGTCAGACATGATTTTCCTTTCACAAATCCATGCTGACTTTGTCCGATCATTTCATCGCTTTCCAAATGTGCTGTTATTACATCCTTGATAACTGACTCCAGCAGTTTCCCCACCACCGACGTTAGGCTAACCGGTCTATAATTCCCCGGTTTCTCTCTCCCTCCTTTTTTAGAAAGTGGAGTTACATTAGCCACCCTCCAATCCTCAGGAACTAGTCCAGAATCTAATGAGTTTTGCAAAATTATCACTAATGCATCCACTATTTCTTGGGCTACTTCCTTAAGCACCCTGGGATGCAGACCATCTGGCCCTGAGGATTTATCTGCCTTCAATCCCTTCAATTTACCTAACACCACTTCCCTACTAACATGTATTTCGCTCAGTTCCTCCATCTCACTGGACCCTCTGTCCCCTACTATTTCTGGAAGATTATTTATGTCCTCCTTAGTGAAGACAGAACCAAAGTAATTATTCAATTGGTCTGCCATGTCCTTGCTCCCCATAATCAATTCACCTGTTTCTGTCCGCAGGGGACCTACATTTGTCTTTACCAGTCTTTTCCTTTTCACATATCTATAAAAGCTTTTACAGTCCGTTTTTATGTTTCCTGCCAGTTTTCTCTCATAATCTTTTTTCCCCTTCCTAATTAAGCCCTTTGTCCTCCTCTGCTAAACTCTGAATATCTCCCAGTCCTCAGGTGATCCACTTTCTCTGGCTAATTTGTATGCTTCTTCTTTGGAATTGATACTATCCCTAATTTCTCTTGTCAGCCACGGGTGCATTACCTTCCTTGATTTATTCTTTTGCCAAACTGGGATGAACAATTGTTGTAGTTCATCCATGCAACCTTTAAATGCTTGCCATTGCATATCCACCGTCAATCCTTTAAGTGTCATTTGCCAGTCTATCTTAGCTAATTCACATCTCATACCTTCAAAGTTACCCCTCTTTAAGTTCAGAACCTTTGTTTCTGAATTAACTATGTCACTCTCCATCTTAATGAAGAATTCCACCATATTATGGTCACTCTTACCCAAGGGGCCTGTCATGACAAGATCGCTAATTAACCCTTCCTCATTGCTCAAAACCCAGTCCAGAATAGCCTGCTCTCTAGTTGGTTCCTCGACATGTTGGTTCAAAAAACCATCCCGCATACATTCCAAGAAATCCTCTTCCTCAGCACCTTTACCAATTTGGTTCACCCAATCTACATGTAGATTGAAGTCACCCATTATAACTGCTGTTCCTTTATTGCACACATTTCTAATTTCCTGTTTAATACCATCTCCGACCTCACTACTACTGTTAGGTGGCCTATACACAACTCCCACCAGCGTCTTCTGCCCCTTAGTGTTACGCAGCTCTACCCATATCGATTCCACATCTTCCCGGCTTATGTCCTTCCTTTCTATTGCGTTAATCTCTTCTTTAAGCAGCAACGCCACCCCACCTCCCCTTCCTTTATGTCTATCCCTCCTGAATATTGAATATCCCTGAACGTTGAGCTCCCATCCCTGGTCACCCTGGAGCCATGTCTCTGTGATCCCAACTATATCATAATCATTAATAACAATCTGCACTTTCAATTCATCCACCTTATTACGAATGCTCCTTGCATTGACACACAAAGCCTTCAGGCGCTCTTTTACAACTCTCTTAGTCCTTTTACAATTATGCTGAAAAGTGGCCCTCTTTAATGCTTGCCCTGGATTTGTCGGCCTGCCGCTTTTACTTTTCTCCATAGTACTTTTTGTTTCTACCCTCACTTTACACCCCTCTGTCTCTCTGCACTGGTTCCTATCCCCCTGTAGTGAACTAACCTCCTCACGCCTAGCCTCTTTAATTTGATTCCCACCCCCCAACCATTCTAGTTTAAAGTCACCTCAGTAGCCCCCGCTAATCTCCCTGCCAGGATATTGGTCCCCCTAGGATTCAGGTGCAACCTGTCCTTTTTGTACAGGTCACGCCTGCGCCAAAAGAGGTCCCAATGTGTAGTCATCAATGTGTGCAGCCACATGGAATGCGAGAGGTTCTCCCTCAGGTTCTACTTAAATATTTCATCTTTAACTCTTAACCTATGACCTTTTATTCTAGTCTCACCCAACTTCAGTGGGAAAAAACCTGTTTGCATTTCCCCTGTCTCTGTTCATCATAATTCTGTATACCGTACACTGTATACTGTATCATATCTCCTTGCATTTTCTACACTCCAGGGAATAAAGTTCTAAGTTATTCAACTTTTCTGTACCAGTCATATCCTCAAGTCCCAAGAACCTCCTTGAAAATTGTCTCTGTAGTCTTTAACCTTACTGATATGTTCTCTGTAGTTGGGTGACCAGAACTGCACAGAATATTCCAAATTAGGCTTCACCAACGTCGTATAGGACTTCAGCATAACATCCAACTCTGTGCTCAGCCAATGTGCCAACTGCTTTCTTTGCAACTTTACCTGCCTGTGATGCCCGTCTCAGGGAATTATGGATCTGTATTCTCAGACCATTCTGTTCCACCGCGATCCTCAGTGCTACACTGCTCACAGTGTAAGTTCTACCCTGGTTAGTCCTTCCAAAGTCCAGCATCTCACACTTGTCTGCATTAAATTCCACCTCCGATTTTCAGCCCAATATTCCAGCTGGTTCAGATCACACAGTCGGCTTTGATAACCTTCTTCGCTGTCCGCTATACTCCGAGTCGTGGTGTCATCTGAAAATATGCGGATATCATTAATCACTTTATCATCCCGATCGTCGACATAGATGACAAACAACAACGAATCCAACACCGATCCAGGTGACACATTATTAGTCATAGGCCTCCCGTCAGAGAGACAACCTTCTACTACCACTCCTTGTGTTCTCCTGCGAAGTCATTGACGAATCCAATTTGCTACCAGACCTGAGTGCCATAAGACTTGGCCTTCCTCAAGAGCCTCCCATGTGGGATACATTATTATTATAACCTTGCTAAAGTCCATGTAGACGACATGAACTGCCTTTCCTCCTTTCACTCTCATGGTAACCTCCATGAAAATCTCTGTATGATTGGTTGGACACAACTTGTCACGCACAAAGCCATGCTAACGATCTCTTCTAATCAGGCTAATATCCGTAATATTAGCAAGATAAAAGTTGTTGATCTAAGGAAGTGTGAGGCATAAGGTTGGTGGTGAACACAACCCGATCCTCAACAACATAGATACTCTAGAGATGGTCAACAAATTCCTAGGGATTCATCTTACCTGCAGCTTTTCTTAACCCCACCACCCTGATGCTTTGATGAAGATGGTAGACCAGCATTTGTAATTTTGTTAGAGAAAATTGGGCTTGTCCACGTGGATTGATAGATGCTCCTAGCGGGCTCGGTTTCATCTTGAAATGGCAACTGTTCTGCTCTGGAACGACGGCACCTGTAGAGAGTGCAGCCCACCACAAGCTCGTCACTCCCTTCCATCCAGTCCACTTTAATGGCATGTACTTCTGGAAGGCTAACAAAGCCTACCTTCTGGGGCAAAAAACAGGAGCGTGAAAGCTCAGCAAATGCTTCTTCCCCATTACAGTCAGACTTCTGAACCAATAACCTCTTCACATACCCTTCCCGATAGGCTCGGACACTTTATGCATTATTGACACTTCTTTTTGCACTATCTCAGGTTTTACCACTATTTGTGCCTCATCCTGATGGTTTCCAATCCTCGCTTTTTTCATTGCAGTAATTATCCTGTATACTGTCCATTCTGTGAACTTCACGTAAGCAAGGTGCTTCATTGCACCATGGTCAATTAATATATGTCAACTAAACTACTCGATCTGATCCGATTAGACCTGCATAGCGGTTACTTTATCATGTTACTGGTCCGTGGCATAAAAAAGATTGGACCCTCCTGGTTTATTGGCTAAGGATTTGCAAACGGAATACAAAAACCGCGAGATGATCAGCGAAAATCCCCATTTTAGTATGTTCTGCACAAGGACTCTGAAGTCCCTTTGCGTCTAAGATTTTTGGATTTTTCTCCCCATTTAGAAAACAGTCTACACATTTATTTCTATATCAAAGTGCGTGACCATGCATTTTCCGACAGCATATTTCATTTGCCACTCTCTTGCCCATTCTCCTAATCCGCCTAATGTTGAGGACACAGGTAGGCTTCTGCAGCCTACCTGTGTCCTCAACAGAACCTGCCCCTCCACCAATCTTCGTATAATCTGCAAACAATGAGTTACCGACTTCCATTCGGTGTTTCTTGTTACAATTTATAGCAGTGTTGTAACATAAAACTTGGACAATGTTGACAACGTTGAAGCTCTAAACTGTGCCAGAGTAAAGATTGTGGTATGTTTCTAGTTTAGATAATTTATGGATTTATTTATTAACACATAATTACAGGGTATTTCATAATTATATTAACATAGTTTTCAAAATTATTTTAACATTATATAACAGAAAATTCCAGCTACGAAGGGTATGAAAGCAGACGCATTTCAGTTACTGTGCGGCCGCGCACCCACATCGCTTAGACGGAATAGTGATAGAGACATTATTGTTGAGTATAAAGCTGGGATCAAGAAGGATCTAACTTTCTCAGCTGAGACGTTAAACCGTGGTTAATAAGGGAGGTGCTTAACATTATTTAACCCAAGAGGTACTTCACTCCGAATTATGAAATCTCACTGTTGTTCACTTTTTCTTTAGGCTAGCAGGGCTAAAGGATCACAAAGGCCCGATCATTTGCATCCCAGGGAACAGCAAGATATAAATAAGGAGTGGATGGATTTAGCAGTAAGTGAACATTAAATAGTACAGATTGTAGAATATAGCGGTACAGTTACAGAAACGGTGCAGTGTATGTAGATAAATAAAGTGCAAGGGCCAAGATGACGTAGGTTGAGATATCTGAAGTTCTATATTTGATCAGGATCCAGCTGCAAAATGAGTTTCTGAGTCCTAGTTCTAGAAGTTTGGAGATCAGTTTGTGTGGAATTATGGTATGGAAACCAGAACTCTAGCTGAAGGGACGAATGGCCTATTCTGCTGCAATGTTCTATTTACACTTATAATTAATTTCCAACTCTTCCATTCAAAGCTCTTAGCAAAAAATACACTTCGTACACCCTTCAATGAGGATTGTTGAAGGGCACTTCAGTCAAACCTCGGAACACCTTTCAAATGCAAGTAGATCAGAACCGTCCTGGTCCGCGTGGCTCGCCGCCTTCCTGTGCTGCAAGATTTTGTTCTACGGCCGGCGATCTCCTGCCGGCTGTTGGGCGTGGATGGATGCGAGATCACATTGGATTCATGGTGGAAATGGGAGACGTGGAACTGGACCCCTTGATTTCCTAAAGATAGGATATCAGCTGCAAAATATCACATTTGATTTGATATCACATCAGTAGATCAGCTGGTCGACTTTCCGTAATCTTCATTAAAATTTCTTCATTAAAATTCCCCCGGTAATTTTCGTTGTCATTCAGCCAAACATTTCCAGAGATGGAAACAAGTAATCCTTAAGGGCTTACAAACATTTGGTACAAAACGGGTTGACGAAGAGCTGACAGGGTGCAAAATAATCTCAAAGATGTTTCGGGAATACCAAATAAGCGCAATTTCATAAACTGTTTAAAGGAACGAATGGAGAATGGAAAAGTACAATTGACAAGTTCAAAACGTCGTCAGGTGTAATTAAACCCGACCAGGTTCTATTTCTAACCATTGAACCACAGCAGACGATATCTTCGGTCAGCTGCCGACATCAGCCATGGCGAACGATGACAGTGTCCGGATCGTTATACTTTTATGTGTTAAATTTTACCTTCCGTCTATCATTGCACCGGTGGGACAACTGGGTAAGTCGTTTCGTGTGCCTGTAATTGAACAGCGTTTAGATCTCGAACTTTTGCAACTCTTGTTTCCGCTCAGGACAGTGAGCCATTATCCGGAATATTTAACGTGTAAAGCAACTATTCCACCAACAACAATTTAAGTGGAACTTACTGATTTTATCCTGAATTTGGATGTGTTATACTTCGTTAATAAATTCAATAATTTTTAACGATTCCTGTGTAGTCGAAGGTAGATGATATCCGCGGAAAGGAAGGGGCTTGCAGATGGGGTGGGAGGTTAAACAAATGGAATGACTCAGAAAGTTACTCAAAACACCGTCGCAAAGTAACTCCAGGAGTTGACGCGTGATACAAAGGTTCCACTATTATAAAGCCATAATTATCATCTGATTGTACACAACACATACACTAACGTTTCTGGCTTTCCGCTCGGGTAAGAATGTAAATATTATTAGAGTTCCCGGAGTCCGTGTTTCGTTCGGATCTGGACGACGGATGATCTGGATCCTCTTTGAAAGCCATCCTTGTATTTTGAAAAAAAAGTTGGGAAATAATGCAGATCGAGACACACAAAATGCTGGAGGAACTCAGCAGGCCAGGTAGCATCTATGACAATGAATAAACAGTCGACGTTTCGGGACGACAGCCTTCATCAGGACTTAGATTTCCAACATCTGCATTCTTCAATAATGCAGATATTGGAAATCTAAAATAAAATGTAAACAAGTAACTGAAAATATTTTAACTACTCAGTAGGTCAGGCCGCATTGGTGATGATTTAGAAGAGAAACATCGGTGATGATTATGTGGAAGAAGTTCTTAGAAGTTCTAATGAAAGTTCTTAGAACTGAAACATTACCAATATTTCTGCTCCCACGGACGCACACTGAACTATTAGTAATCTCAGATTTTTCTGTTCTTATATGGGATGAAATTTCCCCGTTCCCCATGTTAGTAGCAAGAAGATTAAGGCGATGACGAAGAGATGAAGTTCATTCGGCCCATCGAACCACGCCACCACTTGGTCAAATGGGGACTGATTTTCTTGCAAAGACTTATCCCATACCATGCCCCCTCGCCATATACAACTCTTAATGTCTCTACTATCCAGAATTGTATGATGGGGATCTTTCTATGAAATCAAAGCCAATGCCTCAATTTGCCTCAAGGGTAGGAACATACAGAGGTTGATACCGACATAGATATTGGTTTATTATTGTCATATGTACCAGGCATAATGTGAAGAGCTTGTCTTGCCTACTGCTTGATACAGATCAAATCATTATATTGCTTTGCGATAGAACAAGGTAAACCAATAACAATGCAGAATGAAGTAAAACAACTACCGAGAAGGTCAATGCAGGAAAACAATAAAGATCGCAACAGAACCATAGTACACTACAGCACAGAAAACAGGCCATTCGGCCCTTCTATTCTGTGCCGAAACATTATTACGCTAGTCCCATTGACCTGCATCCAGTCCATAACCCTCCAGACCTCTCCCATCCACGTACCTATCCAATTTATTCTTAAAACCTAAGAGTGAGCCCGCATTTACTACGTCATATGGTAGTTCGTTTCACACTCCCACCACTCTCTGAGTAAAGAAGTTCCCCCTAATGTTCCCCCTAAACCTTTCCCCTTTCATCCTAAAGCCATGTCCTCTCGTATTTATCTCTCCTAATCTAAGTGGAAAGAGCCTACTCGCATTTACTCTGTCTATACTCCTCATAATTTTGTAAACCTCTATCAAATCTCCCCTCATTCTTCTACGCTCCAAGGAATAAAGTCCTAACCCGTTCAATCTTTCCCTGTAACTCAATTCCTGAAGACCCAGCAACATCCTAGTAAATCTTCTCTGCACTCTTTCAATCTTATTGATATCCTTCCTATAGTTAGGTGACCAGAACTGTACACAATACTCCAAATTTGGCCTCACCAATGTCTTATACATCCTCCTCATAACATCCCAACTCCTATACCCAATACTTTGATTTATGAATGCCAGAATGCCAAAAGCCCTTCTTTACAACCCTGTCTACCTGCGACGCCACTCTCAGGGAATTATGTATCTGAACTCCTAGATCTCTTTGTTCCTCCGCACTCCTCAGTGCCCTACCATTTACTGTGTATGCCCTACCTTGATTTGTCCTTCCAAAATGCAACACCTCACACTTGTCTGCATTAATTTCCATCTGCCATATTCTGGCCCATTTTTCCAGTTGGTCCAGATCTCTTTGCAAGCTTTGAAAGCCTTCCTTGCTGTCCACAATGCCTCCAATCTTAGTGTCATCAGCAAACTTGCTGGTCCAATTTACCACATTATTATCTGGATCATTGATATAGATAACAAACAACTATGGTCCCAGCACAGATCCTTGAGGCACACCACTAGTCACAGGCCTCCAGTCTGAGAAGCAATCATCCACTATCCGTCTCTGTCTCCTCCCACACAGCCAATTTCGAATCCAGTTTACAACCTCTCCGTGGAAACCTAGTGTCTGAACCTTCTGAATTAACCTCCCATGTGGGACCTCGTCAAAGACCTTACTAAAATCCATGTAGACAACAGCCACAGCCTTTCCTTCGTCTACTTTCTTGGTAACCTCTTCGAAAACTCTACACGTTTCGTTAAACAAGATCTAGCACGCACAAAGCCATGCTGACTATTCTTAATCAGCCCTTGGCTGTCCAAACACTTTGTATATCCGATCTCTCAGAACACCTTCCAATAATTTACCTGCTACTGATGACAGACTCACCTGCCTGCAATTACCTGGTTTACTTTTGGAGCCTTTTGTAAACAACGGAAAACATGACCTACCCTCCAATCCTCTGGCACCATACCCGTGGCTAAGGACATTTTAAATATTTCTGCCAGGGCCCCTGCAATTTCTACACTAGTCTCTCTCAAAGTCCGAGGAAATATCATGTCAGGCCCAGAGGATTTATCTACCTTTGTTCGCTGTAAGGCAGTAAGCACCTCCTCCTCTTTAATCTCTGTATGTTCCATGACACTGCTGCTTATTTCCCTTCCTTCCATATACGCTATGCCAATTTCCCGAGTAAATACTGATGCAAAAATTTTTTTTAGGTTCTTCCCCATCTCGTGAGGCTCCACACATAGACGACCACTTTGATCTTCAAGGGGACCAATTTTACTCTTAATATCCTTGTAGAAACTCTTCGGGTTTACCTTCACATTATCTGCCAAAGCAACTTCATGTCTTTTTGCCTTCCTGATTTCCTTCTTTAATATTTTCTTACATTTTTGATACTCTTCAAGTACCTCATTTGTTCCTTGTTGCCTATAAATGCTATACACCTCTCTCTTTTTCTTAACCAGATCTCCAACATCCCTTGAAAACATAGGTTCCCTATGCCTGTTAAATTTGCCTTTAATCCTGGCAGGAACATGCAAACTCTGCACTCTCAAAATTTCGCCTTTGAATGCCTTCCACAGACTGAACATACCCTTGCCAGAAAACAACTTATCCCAATCCACTCTTCCTAGATCCTTTCTCATTTCCTCAGAATTGGCCCTTCTCCAATTTAGAACCTTAACTCAAGGACCAGTCCTGTCCTTATCCATAATTAACGTGAAATTAATGACATTGCGGTCACAGGACCCAAAATGCTCGCCTACACATACTTCTGTCACCTGACCTGTCTGGTTCCCTAATAGGAGATCAAGTATTGCATCCTCTCTCGTTGGTACCTCCATATATAGATTTTGAAAACTTTCCTGAGCACATTTGACAAACTCCACGCCATCTAACCCTTTCACAGTGTGGGAGTCCCAGTCAATATGTGGAAAATTAAAATCCCCTACTATTCCAACTTTCTGTTTCTTACATTGGTCTGCTATCTCTCTACAGATTTGCTCCTCCAATTCTCTCTGACTATTGGGCGGTCTATAATACAACCCTATTAGTGTGGTCACACCTTTCCGTTCCTCAGCTTCACCCATATGGCCTCTGTAGAGAAGCCGTCCGGGCTGTCCTGTCTACGCACAGCTGTAATATTCTCCCTGATTAGTAATGCCACTCCTCCCCCTTTCATCCCTCCCCCTCTGTCACGTCTGAAACAACGGAACCCCGGAACATTAAGCTGCCAGTCCTTCCCATCCTGCAACCAAATCTCACTAATAGCAATAGTGACGTAATCCCACGTGTCAATCCACGCCCTAAACTTATCTGCCTTACCTACAATACTCCTTGCATTGAAATAGGTGCACCTGAGAACATTTCTATCATGTACAAACCTTTGATTACTGTCTATGCATGCAGTCCTCGCGTGACCTTTATCCTCCTCCACCTCACTATCTGCTCTAACACTCTGTTTCCTCTCCCCCTGCAAATCTAATTTAAACCCCCCCCCCCCCGAGCTGAACTAGCAAACCTACCCGCAAGCATGTTAGTCCCCCTCCAGTTCAGGTGCAAACCGTCCCGTCGGAACAGGGCCCACCTTCCCTGGAACAAAGTCTAGAAACATGAAGCCCTCCCTCCTGCACCATCTCCTTAGCCACGTATTTAGCCGCGTTATCTTCGTATTTCTAGCCTCACCAGCACGTGGCACGCGTAGCAATCCTGAGATTGCAACCCTGGAGGTCCTGTCCTTCAACTTTGCACCCAACTCCCTAAACTCTCTTGCAGGACCTCCTCCTTCTTACTATCCACATCACTGGTCCCTACATGGACCACGACATCTAGCTGCTCACCCTCCCTCCTGAGAATACCGAGAACTCGATCCGAGATATCGCGGACCCTGGCACCAGGGAGGCAACAGAGCATCTGGGATTCTCGATCTCTCCCACAGAACCTCTTATCTGACCCCCTAACTATAGAATCCCCTACCGCTACTGCTCTCCTCTTTTCCCTCCTTCCTTTCTGAGCTGAGGGTCCAGTCTCGGTGCCAGAGACGTGACCACTACAACTCGTCCCAGGTAGATCTTCCCCACCAACAGTATCCAAAACGGTATACTTATTATTGATGGGAATGGCCACAGGGGTGCTCTATTCATTCTGTCTATTCCCCTTCCCTCTCCTGACAGTCACCCAGATTCCTGCCTCCTGACTTTTAGGGGTGACTATCTCCCTGAAACTCCTGTTTATTTCTGCCTCTGCCTCACGAATGATCCGAAGTTCATCCAGCTCCAGCTCAAGTTCCCTAACTCGGTTTGTCAGGAGCTGCAGCTGGATGCACCTTTTACAGGTGTAGTCATCAGGGACAATTGTTCTCGCCCTGACTTCCCACATACTGCATACGGAGCACTCGACTGCCCTAACTGCTGCCTCCATTACTTACTCCTAAGTTAATTAAATTAATTAAAAGAACTTACCCGGCCTTACCTCACCGAGAGCAGGCTCGTCCTCTGCCTCTGCTCGCCGAAGCCTCTTGAGCCAAAGCCTCAAAGCTCCACTCCTACCCTGAGCCGCTCACACACTGGCCGCTCCTCTTCAGTTACCCCTCCTTTAATTTGTCCCTGCCAATTATCTCAAGTACTCACTTCCTCTAATCAACTAGTCAACACTCTGTTTAACCCTTCAGTTGCCCTGCACGCTCCTTTTTAAAGCACACTCACCTGAGCTGCTACCCAGCACTCAGCAATCTCTCTCCCAAGCCTCTCACTCCCGCTCCTGCTGCGGCCATTCCTCGATCACACTGTAATGTGTTAGATTGTGAGGTCAAGAGTCCAGTCAGCAGTATTCGCTGAGGATACACTGGAAGACCAATAGGATTTGGGCAGATCAACGTAGGTATTTCACCGAGTTGATGATTATCCGCAGCAGTTGATGCCTGTCTCTGTTTGTGTACCTGGTCCCCAGCTACCAAGTTGCTGGGGTTAAACCTCGACAAGGACCCTTGCATCCTTGTCCAAACCACAAAGAAATGGACAATGATCTCGTCCTCATCATAGGCATCCCGAGGGCAGTGTGCGTTGTGAGAGAGACTCCGACCGTATGGGAAGGATCTTTCACTGCCAGTCCGTCAAAGTCTCCGTGTTTCTGGATTATTTCTCGCCATGGGAATTAGGCTAAATGGTTTGGACAGTCTGTTTGGGGAGCGACCCCTCAGGATCCAAGGTGCACTGTTAACGGTATTGGTTTTGTTACTGTAACATATACAAGATGCAGGGAAAAGGTTGTCCTGCATGTTGTTCATACAGATCAAATCATCACCCAGAGCAGTGAAGTAGAACAAGCTCATAACGATGAGGTCAGGAGTCCAGATTTATTTTCTACCTGATCGGAGAGGGGAGAAGAGGAAATATCCGGAGATGGTGGGGTCTTTGATGACGCTGGCTGCTTTACTGAGGCAGCAAGAATTACAGAGAGAGTCCAGAGAGTACTTCTGCACAGGGCCTACAGGAGCTTCGCTGCCGACCACTGCCTGTGACTAATGATGCTTTTATGCAAGGACATTTCCATGAACGGCAGGTAGTGCGGCGAAGTTCAACTGAATGGAACAATACACAATAGGGAGACTAGGGCGCATCCTTCAGAACCTGGGGACCGATAGAACCTCAGCATGTAGTGACACCTAGTGGCCGTCCGCTTCAATGCTGCGCGCAGCTCATGTAAATACTGCACACGCAAGTTGCTCATACGGTCGAGTGCCATGCAGGAAATGTCTAAGTGTACGAGCCGCACCTGCGCCACTTACAGCGTCATTTAGAGCACCCCACAACTGATGATCATATTTAAAACTATTCATGCTCATTTCCACAGGTAATTTAGTCGCGATGATCATTCTGGCACGGGGAAAACGCGGACTGACAAGGTGCATCACCCATTATCCGATAGCGATGGCCGCTACAGATCTTCTGGTGGTGTTCTACAATGCGGCGATAGTGACAATTTTCAACGCAATTTACTCCGTGAAGCCACACAGGGTTGCCTGCACTCTGCAGAGTGTAACTGTCAGTGCGCTGGAGCAGGGATCCAATCGCAGACCCAGTACTGTACACACAGTGATATTAATTGAATAACAAAACCCGAGATGCAGACAAAGTCGGCGTCAATGTTCAGGCAGAGATCAAAACATCCAGAGAAATCTAAAAACCGGAATCGGGAAACAGGTAGAGTCGGTACTGTATTCAGACGGACAGAGTATAGATACGAATGCAGGAAAGGCTCAGGAAAATTCACTGGCACAATCTGATAACAAGCAGGTGAAAACACAGGACTGAATTACACTGACAATAAACAGAGAGGTAGATGATAGGTGGAGCACAATGAGACACGGGTGGCAGCAATACAGGTAATAATAAGCAGATAAGAGACGGAGTGCTCAGTAATACAGGGGCCGGAGTAGAGAAGGAGCGGGGACAGGAGCACATGGCAATATCAAAACCACAGACTGAAAGCTAGCGGGTCACACACAAAAAGACAGAGTTCAACTGGAGGTGCAGACTGTAATGGCTTTTGCACCCTTCGGCTGCTCTATTTGGTTAACAGTCGCGTTCACGTTTGATCGTTTTGTGGCCATTTGTTACCAGAAATTTAAAGCCAAGTACTGCAGGGTTAGAACAGCCAGGACGGCGATAGGAACAGTGTTTGCACTGAGTTTATTAAGTTACATCTCCGACTACTTTGCCTTTGAATCCTATGAATTGTTCGTGCCTGTCGGTTGTGTGGAAAAGCTGGAATATTACTGCCTGCCCGGGGGGCTTGCATTCTCCTGGCTTCGAAACATTTTAACCCCTCTGCTGCCGTTCTTTGTTATTCTGTTACTTAACATCCTGACGGTCAGGTCTACACTGGTGGCGAGCAGAGCCCGCAGGAAGCTCCGCGCTCACGTCAGTGGCGAGAGAAATGAAGACCCGGAGATGGAGAGTCGGATGAAATGTATCGTTTTACTATTCTGTGCGTCGGGCAGTTTTATCCTGCTGTGGCTGACCGTCTTCATCCACTCGCATGTTGGTAACATACACGTTTACCAAAGCTGGGCTCACCCTATGTTCATGGCTTTTTCAGCCGGGGAAATGCTTAAAATCCTGAGTTCGTGCACAAACACATTTATTTATATTCTGACTCAGTCTAAGGTCAGAGAGGAACTGAGAAATGCAATCAAGTACCCCTTCACAAAACTTCTTCGGGTAGCTACACAGTAATGTGGATTCAGTAATTGTCTAATAATAATTGTGTAGGTGCATGGCCAAGTGGTCTAGTGATTTGAAGGTCGCTGGGTCGAGCCTTGGCTGAGGCAGCATGTGTGTCCTTGAGCAAGGCACTTAACCACACATTGCTCTGCTATGACACTGGTGCCAAGCTGTATGGGTCCTAACGTCCTTCCCTTGGACAACATTGGTGTCGTGGAGAGGGGAGACTTGCAGCATGGGCAACTGCTGGTCTTCCATACAACCTTGCCCAGTCCTGCACCCTGGAAATCTTCCAAGGCGCAAATCCATGGTCTCACGAGACTAAAAGCCACATCGAGGTGCAAATATAGTTCTTCTTCTGATTTTCTACGCAGTCACCCTTCACATCCCAAATTATCCCAACCACTCAATGCTCGTGTCGGCCAGCTGCTTTCAGTCTATTGTCTTCAGGAGCAACGTTTCTACCGCGAACTGCCCGCGGCTCTGTAAATACGATGCACAATCTGGCCGTCAATGTGAACGTTTTTGGGTGAAGCAAACACACAGCGTGCAAATACAGTGCATTATAATCCGATTTACTTGCAAATAAAATAAATTAACGTCTTTTTCGCTATAAAGATTCCATGTGTATGTTCACTATCCTTCTCCTTCCTGAAGTCTGGCATCGTTCCTTTAGTTGTACTGATATTGAGCATGGGGTTAAGCTTGCGCAAACTCAACCGTGTGTCCTATCTCGTCACCGTACGCTGCTCCAGGCAAGTCGTGATATCCTCCCCGATGTGCCTGCAACGCCCCACTTTAAAGACGAAAGTTGGTCTCCTCCTTCTGCAAACTTTTGCTAACCTGGGCCATTCCAGACCCGACCACTTCCAGACTGATATTTGACACGGAAACGGCTGTCGGAACGTGGCCTTGATGTCACCAGCTCACCCTGACCTCAAAATCCAAGCAAACTTGGAAGAACAGCCCAGAGGGACCATCCGGGAGAAATTCCTCCACCGCCTCCCTCCACGACTTACTCAGGTGCTTATTTTGGAAGGAATTCTGACAACAATGGAACAGAAGAGGGCGTATACTGTTGGGAAAATTGTTTCCTTGCACAACGCTTTTACTAAGGATGCACACGAAACAGGAAATGGACGATGGGAGGCGGCGAGCATATTTGTGTCAATTGATCCAAACAGCGGTTCCCCTCTGGGTTCTACAGACTCCTCGGTTTATGGTAAGGACCGTGGCATAAGAAAGGTCGGGAACCCCTGGATCCAAAGCAGGTTAGCTTTTACAATAAGATAAGGAAAGCAAGACAACATGAAACAGAATAATAGAATCATGTAGAATTATAATCATGTGCAGCATGAATACTGTCCCTCGATGCCCAACTCGTCCTTGCAGCCCGTGATCTTTAGACCCGATCCTTTACAAAATACTGACTATAATAATTAAAATCTATCTATCAATTTCTAAATGGAAATTCAGTGTGTGGATGAAGGGTATGTCGAAAGCCAGCTGTGAAAGCTGAGGAATTTAAATTTAAGTTTATTAAACAGATAAGTTTTTTTTAAGGAAAGCCCAGTGGCCATCACTGTAATATGAAGATATTTCGGGATAAATCCTACTGATTTTACCTGTTTCAGCCGATAAATCATTGCTGGCTCACGGCTGCGTGAACCTGATGTAGATGTTTGTTTTAGAAGGTGGCTAGACGATGATGTTGGCAAGTGGTGGTATGAAAGTGAAAAATGACAAGAGGAAAATACATCAAATGAATATTTGTATTCACATGCTGGTGCCCCGATAACAGAAAATGACGGCACTGGTAGAGGGAGCGGGGAAGAAGGCATTCGTTACACTTGCCCTTGTTGGACAGAGCGTTGAGAGTAAGAGTTGGACGTCATGTTATAACAGCAAAAACTGTTAGTGAGACCACACTTGGAAAGTTACTGTACGAAAGGTGTCATTGCGCTGAAAATGGTGCAGAAAAGAGGCCACTAGGAGGTTACCGCGTCCGGAAGTCGTCAATTATAAAGAGCGACTGGATAATGTGGAGCATTTTGCCTTGCGGCGTCAGAGGCCAAGGTTAACTGTAAAGTGGTATGTAAGATCACAAAGACCATGGAAACGGCGAATAGTCTCAGTGTTTCCCCAGGGCGGGGTACGAATAAATCCAAATGGCATACGATTAAGGTGAGAGGATACATATAAAGGCGACCTGAGGGGCACTGAGGGTGATGGGGATATGGGACGACGCTTAGAGGGGGATGTACAATTCAATATTTCAATCATATTTGGACAGGTATATTGATAGGAAATATTTAGAAGGATATGGGCCAAATGCAGCCACATTTTATCTAAGTTTATCTTAGTAGGCATTCACAACTTGGGCTGAAAGGACGGTTTCTCTGCTGAATCATTCTATAACTCTAAAGCCTTAAAGAAGAACAGACACTTCAGGAGAAGAGTCACAGTGCACTACAGAACAGAAACAGCCCTCCCGTCTCTCTACGTGCCGAACGATTATTCTGCTTCCTCCCATCGGCCTGCAGGGTGCCACGGTAGCGTAACGGTTAGCGTGACGCTGTTGCAGCTCAGAGAGCTCCGGCGTTTGGCGCCGTCTGTAAAGAGTCTGTATTTCCTCAGCAAGATACCATCCCAACCCCTGTACTCAACACTTTGATTTATGAAGGTCAATGTGCCAAAAGCTCTCTTCACGACCCCATCTACCTCTGACGACGCTTACAAGGAATTACAGACTTCGAGTCACTGAAAAGTACAGCGCAGAAGCAGGCCGTTCGGCCCATCTAGTCCGCGCCGAACCGTTTCAACTGCCTAATCCCATCATTTTGCACCGGGACCATAGTTTTCCGTACCCTTACCATCCATGGATCTACCCAAACTTCTGTTAAACGTTGAAATCAAGCTCGCATACACCACTTGAACAGGCAGCTCGTTCTACATTCTCACGACCCTTTGATGAAGAAATTTCCCCTCATGCTTCCATTTTCACCTTACACCCTTCGCCCATGACCTCTGGTAGTAGTCCCTCCCAACCTCAGTGGAAAAACCCTGCTCGTATTTACCCTATCTATCATGGTCCGGTCCGTGAAGTCCGTATTCTGGTTCACAGTCTAGTCCATCGACCCTTGCTCCAGGTTTTCCTATCTACCCTGTTTCTGTTCTTGTTGAGCTAATTGAGGCAGCTGATGCTCGTTGGGGCTGGCTGCATAAATACCTTCAGAGACCAGGGCATGGCTGCTGGATTGTTCTTGTCCTTACACCTTGTATCCCTTGCTCTGCCTTCTGTTTCCTCACCTGAAGCCTTGCCTTGTCTTGCCGGTAACTCTCACCCCATCTCGCCTGCAGTCTTGTCCTGGAGCCATCCTGTACCTAGCTCCCTTCCTGTCCCTTGCCTCCACCCAGGTAAGCCAGGCCGTCTTGCCATTGTCTGGGGTTGGTTCTGTCCCTTCCTGTCCCTTGCCTCCATCCAGGTAAGCCAGGCCGTTTTACCATTACCTGAGGTTGGTTCTGTCCCTTCCTGTCCCTTGCCTCCGCCCAGGTAAGCCAGGCCATCTTGCCGTTGTCTGGGGTTGGTTCTGTCCCTTCCTGTCCCTTGCCTCTGTTGGGTGGTCATCCGCGCCCTGCCCAGGAGTACCGTGCCCTGCCCAGGAGATCCACGCCCTGCCCAGGAGGAGCCTGCCAAGCCTCACCTCAAGTCTCCTGCCTCCAGCCTCCAGCCTCGCCTCAAGTCTCCTGTCTCCTGCCTCCTGCCAAGCCTGCGCTCAAGTCTCCTGTCTCCTGCCTCCCGCCAAGCCACGCCTCTGATCTCCTGCTTCCCGCCAAGCCTCGCCTCTGGTCTCCTGCCTCCCGCCAAGCCTCACCTCAGGTCTCTAAGACTCTAGCCTCGTCCTTGCCTAGTTCTGGGGCCCTAGCCAGAGGCAAGACCCAGGTAAGGGCTCCTTGTCCAGTCTCTGGCTTGGAGTCCAAGCTGGGTTCCTAGCTCTTTTGTCCAGTCCTGTTCCTGGTTTTCCTGTCCATGTCCTTGTCATCGCCCTGTATCCTAGTTCTGTCCCTAGTACTTCAGTGTCCGTGTCTTGCACTTGGGTCTGTTCCCAGCCACCACCATATGACACTATCTATACATAGCGTAATTTTGTATACCTGTATCAACTCTCCCCGCAGTCTTCTACGTTGGTATTCAACCTATTCAATCTTTCCTTATAACTCAGGTCCTCCAGTCTTGGGCAACATCCTTGTCAATCGTTTCTGTATTCATTTTCCTTTCAGGTAGGTGACCAAATCTGCACACAAAACTCCAGATTAGACCTTACCAACATCTTATACAACTTCAACATAACATCTCATCTCTTGTACTCAATACTTTGATTTTCCTCAAAAATCTCTATAAGATTGGTTAGACATGGCCTACCACGCACAAAGCTATGTTAACTCTTCCTAATGCCCTTGGCTATCTAAATACCCATGTATCCTGTTCCTTAGAATACCTTCCAGTAACTTTCCGACTACAGATGTCAGGCTCACCAGTCTATAATTTCCTGTTTTATTGTTAGAGCACTTCTTAAACAATGGAACAATATTAACTATCCTCCAATCCTCTGGCCCTTCACTCATGGCTAAGGAGAATTTAAGTATCTCTGCTAGGGCTGTGTAGTTTCTTTACTAGCACCATGTAGAGTCCAAGAGAACAGCTTGCCAGGCACAAAGGGTTCATCCACCCTGATCATCTGTATCCAGTAATGGCCTCATTGCTGTTTTGCTTCATAGAAACATAGAAACATACAAACCTACAGCACAAAACAGGTCCTTCGGCCCACAAAGCTGTGCTGGACATATCCTTACCTTAGAAATTACCTAGACTTACCTGACGAAGGGTCTCGGCCTGAAACGTCGATTGTACCTCTTCCTAGAGAGCTGTCTGGCCTGCTGCGTTCACCAGCAACTTTGATGTGTGTTGCTTGAATTTCCAGTATCTGCAGAATTCCTGTTGCTTACCCATAGCCCTCTATTTTTCTAAGCTCCATGTACCTATCCAGGAGTCTCTTAAAAGACCCTGTAGTTTCCACCTCCACCACTGCTGCCAGCAGCCCATTCCATGCACTCTCCACTCCCTGCATTAAAAAACTTTGCCCTGACATCTCCTCTGTACCTTCTTCCAAGCACTTTAAAACTATGTCATCTCGTGCTAGCCGTTTCAGCCCTGGGAAAAAGCCTCTGACTATCCACATGATCAATGCCTCTAATTATCTGTACACCTCTATCAGGTCACCTCTCATCCTTTGTCACTCTAAGGAGAAAAGGCCCAGTTCACTATTCTCATAAGGCATGCTCCCCAATCCAGGCAACATCCTTGTAAATCTCCTCTGCACCCTTTCTATGGTTTCCACATCCTGCCTGTAGTGAGGTGACCAGAAATGAGCACAGTACTCCAAGTGGGGTCTGACCAGGGTCCTATATAGCTGGAACATCACCTCTCGGCTCTTAAACTCAATCCCACGGTTGATGAAGGCCAATGCACTGTATGCCTTCTTAGCTACAGAGTCAGCCTGTGTACCGTTAATACAATAATCTGCCATCATATTTGACATACCAAAATGAACCACCTCACACTTATCTGGGTTGAACTGCATCTGCCACTTCTCAGCCCAGTTTTGCATCCTATCAATGTCCCGCTGTAACCTCTGACAGCCCTCCACACTATCCACAACACCCCCAACCTTTGTGTCATCAGCAAATTTACTAACCCATCCCACCACTTCCTCATCCGGGTCATTTATAAAAATCATGAAGAGAAGTCGTCCCAGAACAGATCTCTGAGGCACACCACTGGTCACAGAGCTCCATGCAGAATATGACCCATCTACAACCACTCTTTGCCCTTTGTGGGCAAGCCAGTTCTGGATCAACAAAGCAAGGTCCCCTTGGATCCCATGCCTCCTTACTTTTTCAATAAGCCTTGCATGGGGTACCTTATCAAATGCCTTGCTGAAATCCATATACACTACATCTACAGCTCTACCTTCATGAATGTGTTTAGTCACATCCTCAAAAAATTCAATCAGCCTCATAAGGAATGACTTGCCTTTCACAAAGTCACAAAGCCATGCTGACTATTCCTAATCATATTATGCCTCTTCAAATGTTCATAAATCCTGCCTCTCAGGATCTTCTCCATCAACATACCAACCACTGAAGTAAGACTCACTGGTCTATAATTTCCTGGGCTAACTCTACTCCCTTTCTTGAATAAGAGAACAACACCCGTATCCCTCCAATCCTCCATAACCTCTCCCGTCCTCATTGATGATGCAAAGATCATCGCCAGAGGCTCAGCAATCTCCTCCCTCGCTTCCCACAGTAGCCTGGGGTACCTCCCTTCCGGTACCGGTGACTTATCCAACTTGATGCTTTCCAAAAGCTCCAGCACATCCTTTTCCTTAATATCTACATGCTCATGCTTTTCAGTCCGCTGCAAGTCATCGCTACGATCACCAAGCAACACACACAAAATGCAGCAGGCCAGGCAGCATCTATAGGAAGAAGTAAAGTCGACGTTTTGGGCCGAAACCCTTCGTCAGGACTAACTGAAAGAAGAGATCATAAGAGATTTGAAAGTGGGAGGGGGAGGGGGAGATCTGAAATGATAGGAGAAGACGGGAGGGGGAGGGATTAAGCTAAGAGCTGGAAAGTTGATTGGCAAAAGGGCTGCAAGGCTAGTGAAGGGGGAGGATCATGGGACGGGAAGCCGAGGGAGAAAGAATGGGGGAGAGGAGCGCCAGAGGAAGATGGAGAGCAGGCAAGAAGTTATTGTGAGAGGGGCAGAGAGAGAAAAAAGAGAGAGAGAAACCATCCTTTCTCCAATTTAGAATGTCAACCCAAGGTCTCAACATATCTTTTTCCATCATTACCTTGAAACTAATAGCTGTACGATCACTAGATTCAGGGTGTTCCCTGACATACTTCTGACACCTGCTCTGTCTCATTCCCTAATAGAAGATTAAGTATCATACTCTCTCTCACGTTGAGGTCTCCATATATTGATTCAGGCCATAAGACTATACGACTAAAAGACATAGTAGCAGAATTAGGGCATTTGGCCTATTCAGTCTGCTCCACCATTCGATTCTGGCTGATTCTTTTCCCCTGCTTAGCCCCACTCCCTGGTCCCTGCTCGTAATCTTTGATGCCATATTCAATCAAGGACCTATCGACCTCTGCTTTAAATACACCCAATGGCCTGGCTTTCACAACTGCCTGTGGTAACAGCTTCCACAAATTCACCACTATCTGGCTAAAGAAATGTCTCTGTATCACTGTTTTAAATGGATGACCCTCTATCCTGAGCCTGTGTTCTTTTGTCCCAGACTCCCCCACCGTGGGAAACATCCTTTCAACATCTACCGTGTCTAGGCCTTTCAACATTCAAATGGTTTCAAAGAGATCCCCCCTCATCCTTTGAAATTCCAGCGAGTACAGACCCAGAGCCATCAAACGTTCCTTGTATGATAAACTTTTCAATCCTGGAATCATCCTTGTGAACCTCTTCTGGACCATCTCCGATGCCAGCACATCTCTTCTAAGATGAGGGTCCCAAAACTGTTCACAATACTCAGGGTGAGGCCTCATCAATGCCTTATAAAGCCTCAGCATCACATTCTTGCTCTTGTATTCTAGTTTTCTTGAAATTAATGCTAACATTGCATTTACCTTCCTCACCACTGACACAACTCGCATGTTAGCCTTTCTGGTGTTCTGCACAAGGACTCCCAAGTCCCTTTGCATCTCAGATTTTTGGTTTTTCTTCCCGTTTAGAAAATAGTCTGCACATTTACTTCTACTACCAGCGTGCATGACCATGCATTTTCCAACATTGTTTTATGATTAAGGAAACGTTCCTGAATACATTTCACAAACTTTAACCTATCCAGCGTTTTTACATTATGGGAGTGCAGTCAATAGGTAGAAAATTAAAATCACCTGCTACCACAGCCTTATGTTTCCAGCAAAAACCTGCGATCTCTCCAAATTTGCTCCTTTAAATCCCGCTGACTATTGGGTGGTCTGTAATATAATCCCTTTAATGTCGTCATGCCTCTCGTCTTCTTCAGTTCCAAGCATATGGCCTCAGTAGATGAATTCTCCAGTCTGTCCTGTCTGACTTTTCCCGTGACATTTTCCCTGACTAGTATTGCCACCCCTCCCCCTTTAATTCCTCCCATTGTATCACGTCTAAAACAACGGAACCCCTGAAAATTGTGCTGCCTGTCCTGCCTCTCCTGCAACCAAGTCCTGACAATGGCTACGATGTCTGTGTTGCCCTTAAAGCATTTATTTGACTTTGTTGGGTCTACGCTTTAAATGATTTGTTTGTAACTATTTTCTAGTTAAAGTTAAAAGTTGATAATTAAATTACAGTATAACAAAGCTAAATTCATTGTCTATGGCATATCGCGGCATGTGATGACATCACCTCCGGTTTCGTCGCGTTTTATGTGTAACCTCCGGTTCGGAGAAGGTGTGAGGGGTGCCATGCGTGCAGCGTGATCATGACCGTGTCTACCCACGAAGGAACATTATAAAAGCAAAATGCCGTAAGTTCCTATGAAAGTATTCGAAGAAAAAATATTAACGAGGTTTCTGTTAAGGAAGCGGCGGTTCGGGTGGCTCGCGTGTCGGCTTTTCAATTGCAAACGCGGGGTGGGCTCGGGCCCGGAGGCGGTTTGACGCGGCCCCCTCGCCCGCTACTCGGGGCGGCTGGAGACTCTCCCTAAAAGAAGAGAGCGCGTGGTCTCCAGAATGAAACAGACACTGTATCTGTTCGTATTTTTTATCAACAGTTTTCACCATACGATGTTAATGTGGAAGAGTGCACAGTAAATGGTTAACCTTACTACCACTCTGTCTCCATTGGCTCCGGTTTAACGGTGTTTAGTTAGAGTTTCAACACACTGCAAGAGAACACTACAATGTCATAATTCCATGCTCTGATCATACTGTAAGCTCATCTGCGGTACCTTCAGTGCATCTTGCATAGTAATAGACACAACTCAGAACATTATTCCCACCATATTCAACTTTTCAATTCTTGTTTTTTATTTAATCTGTAGGAATTATAACATGTTTCAACTTTTCAATTCTTGTTTTTTATTTAATCTGTAGGAATTATAAACCACAACCATGCCACTGGCACACTGGCTCTCGCCCCTTGCAACTTTAGTTTAAACCCCACGGTATTATTATTACTATTATTATTATTATCATTATTATTCACCGTCAGGAGTCACCTTGTTCGGACACTTGCCAGTCTCCCCAAGGGTGTGAACGACTGGCTCATGACACTACAGCTTCTGCTACAGAACAGAAGTCAAGCCACCCTGATCAGCGCCTATGCCCCCACAATGACCAACCCGGACGAAAGACAGGTTCTATGAAGAACTAGACGCCCTACTATCTGCAGTGAGCAGCACCGACAAGCTGATCTTGCTCGGCAACTTCAATGCAAGAGTAGGGTGCGACTCTGCAGCCTGGCAGGGAGTTGTTGGGAGTCATAGAGTGGGCAAATGTAACAGTAATGGCCTGCTGTTACTGAAGACCTGTGCAACACACGACCTCCTCATCACCAAGACAACTTTCTGCCTGCCTACCCATAACACGGCCACCTGGATGCACGCCCGCTCTAAGCATTGGCATCTTATCGACTATGTCATTGTCAGGAGAAAAGACAGGCAGGATGTCAGAGTTACCAAGACCATGTGTGGCACTGACTGCTGGACAGATCACAGGCTCATTGTCTCCAAAATGAAGCTCTTCATCAGACCCAAGAGGCGACCACAAGGAAGCAAGGCTATGAAAAGATTAAATGTGGCCAGGCTGAAGAACCCCAGCATTGCTTCAGCACTGGCTGAAGATTTAGAAACCAAGCTTGCTGACCTACACCTTGCAGGCAGTGCTGTGGATGACTGAGTTGCTTCAGGGATGCTGTCCATTCATCTGCACTGAAGATGCTAGGGCTCTCTACCTGCAAGCAGCATGACTGGTTTGATGAGAATGATGAGGAGATACAGGCTCTACTTGTTGAAAAGCACCGACTTCATCGTGCCCATCAGAACGACCCATCATCAGCTGCCAAGAAAAACGCCATTACCAGTGCTCGCAGGATAGTTCAGAATCAACTGCGTAAAATGCAAGATGCCTGGCTGAGCACCAAGGCAGATGAAATACAGGGATATGCTGACAGAAACGACTTGAAATGATTCTATGAAGCCCTTAACACTCTCTACGGACCCCAGTCTCTCGGGAGATCCCCCCTCCTGAGTACAGATGGTACAACTCTCATTACAGAGAAGACTCAGATCCTGCAGAGATGGGCTGAACACTTTGAAGCCGTTCTCAACCGACTGTCATCTATTAACAATGAGGCGATAGACAGGATTCCACAGGTCAACATCAACAGCACCATGGATGACCCACCGGTAGTAGCCGAAGTCACGGAAGCTGTCAGCCAGCTATCCAGTGGCAAAGCCCCAGGGGCAGATGCCATTCCTGCAGAGATCTACAAAGCCGGTGGTCCTGTACTTATAGAGAAGCTCACCGCGTTGTTCCAGCCTTTTTGGAAGCAAGGATCTATTCCTCAGCAACTTAAAGATGCATCCATTTTACACCTCTGCTAGAGGGAGGGCAATTGACAAGTATGCGACAACCACTGAGGAATCTCGCTGCTCTCCATCCCAGGAAAAAGCCTTGCAAGAGTCCTGCTAAATCGTCTGGTCACTCATCTGGAGCTGGGCCTGCTGCCAGAGTCACGTGTGGCTTTCGCAAAGGTCGTGGGACTATTGATGTGATTTTTGCTGCGAGCCAAATTCAGGAGAGGTGACAGGAGCAGAATCGCTAACACTACACAACTTTTGTTGACCTCACGAAAGCCTTCGACACTGTCTGCCAACAAGGCCTGTGGAGGATTATGTCAAAGTTCGGCTGCCCCGCCAAATTCATTCAGATTGTACGCCAGTTCCATGATGGCATGATGGCCAGAGTGCTGGACAGGGGAGAATCCTCTGAGGCGTTCCCAGTCACCAATGGTGTCAAACAGGGCTGTGTGCTCGCACCCACACTGTTCAGCATGATGTTTTCTGCCATGCTGAATGATGCCTTCAGGACAGTGATGCTGGAATCAGTCTCAAGTACAGAGTGGATGGGAAGCTCTTCAACCTGAGGAGACTTCAAGCTATCACCAAAGTGAAGGAGACTGTTCTGAGAGACTTCCTCTTTGCCGAAGACTGCGCCCTGTATGCTGGCTCGCAGCCAGAGATGCCAGTCAATATGGACAAATTCTCCACAGCTTGTGACAACTTTGGACTCACCATCAACATCAAAAAGACCGAAGTTATCCACCAGCCTGCCCCTCATGCACCGTACACAGAACCCAAAATCATAATCAAAGGACAGAAACTACAGGCAGTTGACTGGTTTACTGACCTTGGCAGCACCCTCTCCCGAGCAGTGACTATTAATACAGAAGTTAACTGCAGAGTAGCAAAGGCAAGTTAAACTTTCGGTAGACTGTGCTCCACTGTATAGGAACGCCGAGGAATCAGTCCAGCAACAAAACTGAAGGTCTACAGAGGCGTGGTACTCACTACCCTCCTGTGAAACGTGGACTGTGTATCGAAGGCATGCAAGACAGCTCAACCATTTCCACGACTTGTTTTCGCAGAATATTAGGCATCAGATGGCAAGACAAAGTACCAGACACTGAAGTTCTCTCTAGAGTAAGTCTACCATCAGTCCACACAATGCTGATGAGAGCACAGACCCGGTGGGCAGGTCATGTCATCCGCATGCTGGAGGAGCGCATACCCTAGCAGCTCCTTTTTGGGGAACTCTCTGCTGGAAGACGCTCGCATGGAGGGCAGAAGAAACGTTACAAAGACACACTAAAGGCCTCCCTCAAGTGGCTTAACATAGACACGACCACCTGGGAAAGGCTGGCAAAACACCGCCCTACCTGGCGTGGCCTCATCCACAAGGGCTGTCAAGCTTACGAAGCAAGGCGCACTGCAGAAGCGCAACGTAAGCGCGAGCTGCGCAAGTCCAGAGCCACCGGCGCAACAACTGCAGTGCCTACACAGTCTGCCCAACTTGTACCAGGACATTCCGTGCCCAAACTGGCCTGACCAGTCATCTCCGGACACACCACATCCCTTCTCAAAGTGACTAATGGTGTCGGGGTCTTCATCGACCACGACGATGGATGAACACATTATTATTTTGTTTCTCTTTTCCGTTTTATGTTCGCACAGTCTGTTGACATTTGCACATTGGTTGTTTGTCCATCAGCGCGGTTTTTTTCCCATTGATTCCCATGTGTTTATTTGCGTTGACTGGGAATGGACCTAACGAAACGCATTTCAGTGTAGCAGATGCTCTCTCTCTCTCTCTCTCTCTCTCTCTCCCCCTCTCTCTCTCTCACACACACACACACACACACACACACACACACACAAACACACAAATATTAATAATTTACTTATAAATAATAAACACACAAATATATATAATATACTTTGAACGGCGCAACATGGCGCAAAACTGGCAAAACTGTGTCAGGATATTAGTCCCAGTCCAGTTCAGTTGGAAACTTCTCCATCTCTACAGATCTCTCTTTCGCAGGAAGAGTGCCCCCGATCTGAAGTCCTGCCTCATGCGCCAACACTTCAGCCACGTGTTAAGCTGTATGATCTTCACTAGTTTGTGGCCTGGGTAGCAAACCTGAGATCACAATCCTAGAGTTCCTGTCCTTCAGCTGTAACTCGTTGAACTCAATTTGCAGGACATCTTCAACCTTCCTACCCACGTCATTGGTACCGTCGTGGACCACGGTCTCCAGCTGCTCAGCCTCCCATTTAAGAATGGTTGGGATTGGATCCGTCAATGACCTTGAGATATGGAAGGCAACATACCATCCAGGAATCTCTTTCACAGAACGTCCTGTCAGTTCCCCTAACTATCGACTCCCCTATCACCACAAGTCGCCTCTTCTCCCCCTTTCCCTTCGAAGCCACAGAGCCAGACTCAGTGCTAGAGACCTGACTGCTATGGTTTTCCTCTGCTAGTTCTTCACCTTACCCCGCCACAACGATAGTATTTAAATCGATATACCTGTTATTGAGGGGAACAGTCTAGAGGGATACCCTGCCTATCCCCTACTCTCCTCATGTTGGTAACCCAGTTACCTGTGTCCTACAATTTAGATGTAACTACCTCCCCCTAGCACCGGTGAATCAACTCCCAGCCTCCATAATGATCCGGAGGTCATCCAGTCCCAGCTCCAGTTCGCTAATTCTGTAAGAAGCTGTGAAAGCAACTATTCCCTGACCGGGAATCGAGCCCGGACCGCGGCGGTGGCATCGACAGATCTTAATCATTACACTACCAGGGAAAATTTCGATTTATAATATTCATAATATTGGTCACAACAACTTCAAAATAGCGACCAGCGTTGTTGCCTAGGGGTTAGATATTAATGCTCTGGGTATCAAAGTTGGAATTTCCCTATTTGCTATAGCCTACAAGTATGTAAATAGGGAAGACAATATTGATCACAAAAAAAGCTGTACATAGTTGGTAGAACCGGCAGGGAAGTGATAGGAGGAGTTTAAGGTAAATGTGTGAATTGATACAGTTTACCACGCAACTTTGGGACTGAAAATGGAAAGTAAATGGCAATGATATAAAGGGGTGTTGGAATAGCGGGACCCGAATACACGCGCGCTTTATCCGTTCACAGTGGCAGGGCGAACGGACAGGAACGGGAGCAGATGAAACCTAGGTTAGCGCAGGAAGATACCTTTATTGTAGTGTCCTCCTTGCAGCCAAGTGAAGATTTGATATGAGTGTATGTGACTGTCTTGGATAGGGTGACTGGAGGAAAGCTGTCCGAGGTACAAGGGTCACAGAAGGTGGGAGGGAAGTACAGTGTTCCTCAGGCTGGATCTGTGGTCTCAATGATCCTCATGATGCGCCGTGCTAGAAAAATATGGTGAAACTTTAGTTCTGGTGTGTGGAGTGATGTTGTCTTAAAGGATTGTTGGGAAGAGCAATGCGTTTAAAACTTGCAAACACATCTTGGATCGAATGGTAAACACAAGAGCTTCGATAGGTGTCGAAAATCTGGAGCAGCACGCACGAGGTGACCGTGTGAGTGCACATCCCTTTGCCCCCTTTGCGTGATTCGCCAGAGGATGGATCTCCTCCTCGACAGATTTTCAGAAGTTTTGCTTCCGTGGGTCTAATTCAGGCTGCTTTTTCTTTTCAATTCCATTCGCAAATGATAATAAACACGTGACGGGAATTGGAGTTAAAATAAATAGGCGCGTCGTGTTCAGCAGTTAATGGCGTGTACACTGAAGAGACTCGAGAAACACACAGGGCGACCTCTCGTGGTGAAAGAATTTCGTTTTATTGTGAAAGGACATTGCAATTACGTCACCCAGCGAGCACCCAAAAAACAAATTAGATTCAACATTTATTTAATCTATGCAACTTCACCCAATCAGAGCGACCATCTTCAACCTCAGCTCAACTGGTTGAAGTCAGATCTCCTTCATCGGGACTCGAGTGTGACACTAAACGCTCCCGAGCTCAGCCAGTGCAACATCAACCAAAGGACCCGTCCTTGGGATGAGAACTCTCAGGTTAACTGGTTGGATTGAATAGGAACAGGGGGAAGTGTGTCTGGTCATTTGAAGTTCCCTTTCCCCCTGAGCAGAATGTATCCGCGCTGTAATCATTTACAAAGTAAAGGCCAGGCGAAACAAAAGGAGTGAGTGTGTTTCATTAGTAAAACTGGATTTTCTAGGTCGGGAGATACCTCTGCGCTGGGCAATCAGTGTGGACCAGGCACGTCCCGTTTGAAACAGCCTGGCGCAATAGTTACAAGTAGCAAACCGGGACTCGTTGCTGAGGCTCTCCGAGCAGTTGTGCTGCTCAAAGTGGTTTTGCTTTCCACGTTTCCAGCCATGGAGTGTCTGGGAGAGAGACAACTGTCCCGGAGAGTGGGGAAGGCAATTGGGAAGGAGTGTTGAGTCATAAGTACTGATATGATGAGGGGGGCGGTCTTTATAGGAATGTAGATTTTATATGTATAAGAAACAACTTCCTGATGGTTTCATGTTCAAGAGATGATTTTTGAAAACAGTCAGTCTTAGTGACAGTGTTCTGTGTTCGCAGGAAAGAAAACTGCTGAGCAGTAGGAGAAAGCTTCCCGGCGTGGGTGCGAACATAGCAGCCCAATATTGTATTCGAGCCGAAACCGTCTCCCCCTCTCCACTAGTCCTGATACCTATTGGCAGGCTTGATGTCAGTGGCTAACTAAAGCGGCTCTCTTTTCTACCAAGGTCAATGAAGACGCAGGCACAGCTCCAGCGCGCAGCGAACGCACGACAAATGATGCTCAAGAGTTTCCGGCGATGTTCTCTTTATATCAAACAAACCTCTCCTACCCTAGAGATAGATCCTGAATCTCCCAATCTACTTGTCGAACCTCTGCACTTTACTTGTTAACCTATGGTGTACATTCCCTGTAGCTGCTACATTACATTCTGCAATCTGTTGTACTAGCGGAGATGTCATTATGTATGGCATGGTCTGCCAAATCAATCAGTGTTATTCGGTGCACCTGACAATATTAAATCAAATCCAATTCTATTTACTTACGGAAGAATTTTAGTGATATTTAACAAAGGCTGAATCAGTACTTGGGAGTACAGTATCACGATATAACTTAAACCTTATTTGCAAACCAGCACCACGCATGTATTTATCAACCTCATTCCAAGATTTCACTGGGAGGGAAAAACATTGTTAACAACTTCAAGTCCATGCTGTGAAAAGTGTTTAAGGAAATGTAGCTTCCTTGGCATCCCCTCTCATTGCGAGGTGAATTGGTTCTGAAGGGAAGTTGCATTTTTGAGAGTTCAGCCATCCTGTGAGGATTTCTAGGCCGGCGAGCCAGGCACCCTGGGAGTGACGGTGTCATGTGTGGTTAACGTGATGTTCAGCAACACGCGGTTCGTTTGCAGAGGCTGGTTGTGATTATCTCCGCCGCGATGTCTATGATCAATAGTGAAGTCATCTTTTCAAATTACTACCAAATTAACATTAAAGCAGTGCCTGAAGCCAAAACTACACCATGGAACAACTCTGTCCGTGAAGGATTCAGTCCAAAGAGCTTTCTTCCCCTGAAAATATGGATACAAAATTTAATGTTTAATAACAATTTATTGATGTGAAAATCGACAAAAGACAGTGAACAGAAACCTTTAATCTACTCCAAGCACTGTTGTAGCGGACTGGAAGGAAAAAGTACTCTCACTAGCGGAAGGTTCCAAGACCTACAAATGAAAAGTGTTCGTCAAAGTACAAAGCGAGAGATCTATGGAAAGACTTAACGCAGAGTGGTTACTACATGCAACTCTCACTAGGTTCAGATGGTGGAAGTAAAATCCTCTGAGGGTATTGATGGGCATTTGATGGAAAGTAATTCATTTTCTTCAGGGAAGGTGTGTGGGATGCGCTGGAGCGTGATGCCTGTGAATGAACCGGCCAGACCCCGACGCCCCAACATAATTTGTTGTAATAATTCTGTAATTGTGACCAAAGATTCGTCAGGGGGAAACAATCGTGGAAATAAAAATGAAAACATTGAGGGCAAGTTAGAGACCATTCAGTCCGACTATTCAGTACTATCAAGCACCCCCCTCTGCTCCAGTACCAGATTGTAGTTTTGTTCCATATGCCGATCTGGAATGCAATTACTTGAGACTTTATGATCTAAATAATCGTTTTACATACTGCGATAGCACTCGGAGTGTGAAGACCCACTTACCAATTGGTACAAAGGAATGTAAACTCTGTTGAGGCATTTAGGATTCACTGGACTCGAAGTCATCAGTCTCTCGACGGTAACTGATATGATGGATGGTGGTGGTGGTGTGATATGGAGCGGGAACATTGCTTTGGACGAATGGGGAGTGTGGTATGGAGCAGGAACTTTGCTTTGGATGAATGTGGGGTGTGTGGAGAAGGAACTTTACTTTGGGCGAATGGTGGGTGTGTGGAGAAGGAACTTTACTTTGGGCGAATGGGGGGTGTGTGGAGAAGGAACTTTGCTTTGGGCGAATGGGGTGGTATGGAGCAGGAACGTTGCTTTGGACGAATGGGGGGGTGTGGTATGGAGCAGGAACGTTGCTTTGGACGAATGGGGGTGTGTGGAGCAGGAAAGTTGCTTTGGACGAATGGGGGGATGGAGAAGGAACTTTGCTTATTAACAATGTAGTATTAGCTGAGAATCGCCGTGGTATTCCCCTCCTTGAAACAGTATCAAACGCAAAACATAGCATATTATTTGAATGGAAAATGCTACCCAATTAGTAAACAAGTACCATGGATTGTTGTTAACATTGTCAGCAGCAAATTGAAAATTTCCATTTTCACCCAGGAACCTGGATAGTCACAGCTTCGCTAAACATGAATTGGCATAACATCAGATTAAAGGAAGATTTCACGTTGTCTTTGTGACAAATTTGAAAATCTTTCCTCTGCTCCATCCCACCCCACCCTTCAGCTCCACATATTTTGGAGATTTAATGTTCTGAAGACTTGTGCAGGATGTAAATTATGACGTCTGCTCATTCTTTCTGAGCAAGAAAGAGTTCAACAGATCGAAACTCTCACCAAATGGGGCTGGGAATAACCTAAACTGGAATCAAAACTGCATTCCAGTTACAGTTGAAGCATTTTTAATTTTCCCAAGTTGCAGATAATAGGCCAGTGTGATAATAGTTGCAGATAATAGCCATCTTGGACACATGATTTATGAGCATTTGGAAAAGCATGGTCTAATTAGGGACAGCCAGCAGGGCTGTGTGTTATCTTAGTAATTTGATTGAGTGTTCATGGAGGTGATGTTAACAGATGAAGGCAGAGCAGAGGATATTGGCAGGATATCTTACAAGGTTCCTCATGATAGGCTCATCCAGAAGGTGAAGATGAATAGGACCCACGGTGACTTGGCCGATTGGATTCGGAACATATTTGCTAGAAAACTTGGAGGAATCCTGTTCCTCTCACTGACCAGGTTTACCATCACCGTGGAAACATTGATTGTATTTGACTCGCCTGTTGAGTATTTCCTGCACTTGCTATCTTTTTTTTGCAATTTCTCCCGTGTTACTTAAGGGTCATGAGAGAAAATGGGGAACAAATCTAGTGAGAAAATATTTACCAGAGACTTCAGCATATGCCCCATATCCTGTCAAAGAAATATATCAGTATCACTATGGTTTCCAAAATAGAATTGGGAAGTAGGCAGTTGTCAGGCACAGTTCATATATTCAGAGAGTTGCACAGGATTGATCAAGCCATTCTGTGCAGCCTGTCAACCACCTGCAGTTGAAATCCTTCTGTATGAATGCCATTGCCCATATCTCTCTGTGTCTAAGTGATTTGGGTCATCCAACACTTCTTGGCTTCAAACATTATATACCAGGTACTTACTACTCACTGGGTGAAAAGGGTTTGAGGGAACACTTTGTCAGGCCCTGGGGATTTATCCACCCTGATTTGCCTCAGGGTAGCAAACACCTCCTCCTCTGTAATCTGTACAGGTTCCATAAAGTTGATGCCAATTTGTTTCACTTCTATAAACTCTGTTCCCTTCTCTCAAGTAAATACAGATGCAAAGAATGCATATAAGATCTCCCCTGTCTCTTTTGGTCCACACATAGATTACCATTCTGGGCTTCCAGGGGACCAATTCTGTGCCTAGCAATCATTTTTCTCTCAACATACCTGGAGAATTTCTTAGGATTCTCCTTCACTTTGTCTGCTAGAGCAACTTCATGCCTTCTTTTAGTCTTTCTGATTTCTTTCTAAAGTGCTCTCTTGCATTTCTAGTACTCCATAAGCAGCTTATTGGTACCTACTTGCCTCTACCTGCTGTGCATCCTCTTTTTTTTGTCTTTACCAGGGCTTCAATATTTCTTGAAAGCCAAGATTCCCTACATGTGTTATCATTACCTTTTATACTGACAGGCACGTACAAGCTTTATGCTCTCAAAAATTAATTTCTGAAGGCCTCCCACTTTCCAAGTACACCTTTGCCAGAAAACAGCCTGATCTAATCCACACATTTCTGATACCATCAAAATTGGCCATGGACCAAACCCATCTCTTTGCATATTTGCTTTGTGATCACTGGATGCAAAGTGTTCCCCTACACAAACTTCTGTCACCTGCCTATTTTCTTCCTTAACAACAGATCCAGTATTGCATACTCTCATTGAGACTTCTATGTACTGATTAAGGAAACTTTTGATAAACTCTTTCCCATCTAATCCTTTTACAGTATGGGATTCCCAGTCAATATGTGGAAATCTATTATAACAACCTTAAGTTTCTTGCAACAGTCTGTGATCTCTTTACAAATTTGTTCCTCTAAATCCTTAGGACTGTTAGGTGGTTTGTAATATAGCCCCATTAACATGGTCATACCTTTCTTATTTCTCATTTTCACCTATAACACCTCACTAGTTGAGTTCTCCAGTCTGTCTTGATGAAGCACTGCCGTGATATTTTCTCTGACTGGTAACACCATGCCTCCTCCTTTAATCCCTCCAACTCAGTCATATCTAAAAAAAAAGGAAGCCCAAAATATAGTGCTGCCAGTCCTGCCCCTCCTGCAACCAAATCTCACTAATGGCTACAGCATCATAATTCCAGCTGTTGATCCATGCCCTGAGCTCATGATATGATACTTCTTGCAGTAAAATATGTGCAGCTCAGGACACTAGTCGCACCATGCTCAACCTTTTGCTTCCTGACTTTGTCTGAGGTCTTACCAATGTCTGCCCCTACTAACTGTTCTGGCACTCTGGTTCCCATCCCCATGCCACCCTGCATTAAACCCCACCTTCCTGCTAGGATATTAATCCCCTTCCAGTTCAGATTCCAACCATCCCTGCTGTGCAGGTCCCACCTTCCCTGGAAGAGAGCCCAATGATCCAAAAACCTATGCCCTCACGCCTACACCAACTCCTTAGCCACACACTAAACTGTGTAATCTTCTTAATTCTAGCCCCTCTAGCACATGGCATTGGAGGTAATCCTGAGATCACAATCCTGGAGGTCCTACTCTTTAATTTAGCACCCAACCTTGACCACACCGAGCAGTTGGAATTGTTCTGGCTGAATCCCATCACTCAACACACTTGGTCCATATGCCTGTATGCCTAAGTGATAAGTGTGCTCATCCAGACATTTCTTAAAATGCTGACAATGACCCAAATTCCACCAGCCTCCCAGATGCTGTATACCTGATACTTACCAGCCTTTAGATGTCAAAAGTCCATCTCAGCTCACCTCTAACTCGATTTTCACTTAAACTAAAGTTCTGTCCTCTGGATTTATGTTTTCTGACTTGGTGAAATGTATCATGCAGTCTACACTTTACAAACTGCTGGGATGTTTTTCATTGGACTTGTACCGCCACATTCATCTGTTCATGACAAGGTCTCAATTTGACTTGACAACTTGCACAGAATTTTCTCTCACTCTTTGGCAACATCTTAGGCAATAGGAAGGAAACAAAATAAATTCAGTGATATAATAGCTACCATTGCCACCAAGGTCAGACCGTTGTCCTGTGGAAGAAAAAGATCAGTATTAGTACTGCTTGCAAACTATAATTCACAAGTAAGCAGCTGTTAGCTGTCAAAAGTCCATCTCAGATACCCTCTAACTGGATTTTCACTTACACTAAAGCTTTGCCCTCTGGATTTATGTTTTTGACTTGGTGAAACGTATCACGCAGTCTACACTATACAAATTGCTGGGATGCTTTTCATTGGATCTGTACCACCAAGTTCATCTGCTCATGACAAGGTCTCAATTTGACTTGAGAACTTTCACAGCATTTCCTCTCACTCTTTAGCAATGTCTTAGGCAATGGGAGGGAAACAAAATAAATTCAGTATATAATAGTTACCATTGACACCAGGCTCAGACCATTCTCCTGTGGAAGAAAAAGATCAGTATCAGTATTGCTTGCAAAATATAATTTGCAAGTAAGCAGTTGTTAGTCAGCTAGGTGCAGGTCTTAGACTTGGAGAATCATTGATTTCTACTGTATGGAAAAAGGCCACTTGGTGCAACACCTCCCTGCTGTCAGTCAGTATCCCCCCGTGTGAATCCCGTCACCCAGGTCTTGATTCATAGCTCTCTGTCCCTCAATGATTCAGTTTTTCATCCAGACCCTTTGAAGATGCTGTGACACTGCTTCAACAGCTTTCCCAAACACTGAATATCAGGTACTTAACATTCTCTGGGTGAAGAGGGACCCCCTTACCTGTAAATCATACACAAAACCTATTTCATCTAGTTTTATCTATTTTGACATGCAGAGAAGTTTTGGGGAGTCTCGTGTGTCCCCGCATCCTTAAGCTCATGACAATATCTAGATTTGACTTAATCACTTTTTCAGGATTCGCTGTTTGTTCTGACAAATTTGCGAGGCATTTTTGAAGGGTTAGGAACCAGTGATCACAATATGATTGTGTTCTACTTGTAATTTGATAGTCTTCAACGTGGAAGACACCAGTAGTATGCCTGATGTTGTAATGTGTAAAGGAAGAGAAGTGGGTCAGTTACTGTTAAAAAAGGGAAGGTGCTCAAAAAGCTGAAAGACCTAAAGGTGCATGAGTCACCTGGACCGGAGGAATTGCACTCTAGGGTTCTAAAAGAGGTAGCGTTGAAAACTGTGGTGGCATTAGAAATGATCTTTCAAAAATCATTGGACTCTGGCATGGTGCCAGAGGACTGGAAAATTGGAAATGTTACTCCACTCTTTAAGAAAGGAGGAAGGCAACATAAAGGAAATTATAGAAACAAAGAAACATAGAAAACCTACAGCACAATACTAGTGTCTAGTGACTAGTGTCTTATAAAGGCTCAGCATTATCTCCTTGCTTTTATATTCTATTCCACTGGAAATAAATGCCAACGTTGCATTTATCTTTTTTACCTTCAACTCAACCTGTCAATTAACCTTCTGGTGGAGTATTACATGAAGACTCCTAAGTCCTCTGCACATCTGATGTTTGAACCTTCTCCCCATTTAGATAATAGTCTGCACTATTTTTCATTTTACCAAAATGCCTTATCATATATTTCCCTACACTGTAGTCCATCTGCCACTTTTTTGCCCATTCTTCCAACTTGTCAAAGTCCTGCTGCAATCACATTGCTTCCTCAGCACTATCTACCCCTCCACCTACCTTTGTATTATTTGCAAACTTTGCCACAAAGTCTTCAATTCCATTATCCAAATCATTGGCAAACAATGTGAAAAGCAGTGGTCCCAATTCTGCTCCCTGAGGAACACCACTCGTCACTGGCAGCCAATCAGGAAACACCCCCTTTTATTCCCACTCGCTGCTTCCCGCCTGTCAGCCATTTCTCAATCCATGCCAGTATCTTTCCCTTAACGCTAGGATTTTATCTTGTTAAGCAGCCTCATGTGTGGCACCCTATCAAATGCCTTCTGAAACTCCAAGTATATGACATCCACTGCCTCTCCTTTGTCCACCCTGCTTGCTACTTCCTTGAAGAACTCTAACAGATTTGTCAGGCAAGATTTCCCTTTACAGAAACCATGCTGATGCTGACTTATTTTATCATTAGTCTCCAAGTACTCCGAAACCTCATCCTTAATAATAGACTCCAACACTTTCCCAACCACTGAGTTAGGCTAACTGGCCTATAATTTCCTTTCTTTTGCCTTCCTCCCTTCTTAAAGAGTGGAGTGACATTTTCGCTCTTCCAGTCCTCTGTAACCATGCCAGAATCAGGTGATTCCTGAAAGATCATGACCATTGTACCTGTTATCTCTTCAGCAACCTCTGTCAGGACTCTGGGATGTGGTCCATCTGGTCCAGGTGACTTATCCACCTTAAGACCTTTGAGTCTGCCTTGCACTTTTTCCTTTGTAATAGCAATGGCACTCACTCCTGCTCCCTGACACTCACAGACCTCTGGCACACTGCAAGTGTCTTCCACAGTGAAAATTGATGCAAAGTACTTATTTGGTTCACCTGCCATTTCTTTGTCCCCCATTACCTTACCAGTATCATTTTCCAGTGGTCCAACATCAACACTCACCTCCCTTTTACTCTTTATATAACTGAAAAAGCTTCAGGAATCCTGCTTTATGTTAGTTGCTTGTTTGCCCTCATATTTCATTTTTTCCCTTATAGCTTTTTAGTTGTGTTTTGTTGGATTTTAAAAGCTTCCCAATCATCCAACTTCCCACTGACTTTTGCTATATTATATGCCCTTTCCTCAGCTTTTATTCAGTCCATAACTTCCTTTGTCAGCCATGGTTGCCCTCCTCTGCCATTGAGAAATTCTTCTGTGGGACACATCTATCCTGCATCTTGTGAACTATTCCTAGAAACTTCAGCCACTTCTGCTCTGCCATCACTCCTGCCAGTATTCCCATCCAATCCGCCTGGGAATACTCCTCTGTTATGTCTCTGTAATTCCCTGTATTCCATTGTGATACTGGTACATATGAGTTCTGCTTCTCACTCTCAAATTGCAGTATGAATTCAATCATTTTATGATCACAGTATCCTAAGGGTTCCTTTACATTAAGCTCCTTAATAATAGCTGTGTTATTACACAACACCCAATCGAAGATAGTCTTTCGCCGAGTCAGCTGAAGCATAAGCTGCTCTAAAAAACCATCTTGTCGGCATTCAACAAATTCTCTCTCTTGCGATCTGACACCAACCTGATTTTTCCAATCCCCTTACATATTCCGTTACAATTGTGTTACTGCCCTTTCCAGCTCTCTATGCAATCTCAACCCCACATCTTGGCTACTATTTGGAGGCCTGTATATGATTCGTATAATGTTTTTTTTTTAACCCTTGCAGTTTCTTAACTCCACCCACAAAGTTTCAACATTCTCTGACCCTATGTCACCTCTTTCTAAAGATGTAGTTCCATCTCTTACCAACAGAGTCACAGCACTGCCTATGCCTTCCTGCCTGCCCTTTCAATACAAATTATATCCTTTGATGTTATGTTACAACCATGGCCTTCTTTCAGCCATGACTCACCGATTGCCAGAAAGCAAAGAGTAGGAAAAAATGGAGCCTTTTTCTGGCGGCTGATGGTGACTAGTGATGTTTCACAAGGTCTGTGTTGGGACATATTCTTCTTACATTATACGTCAATGATTTGCATGATGGAATTGATGGTTTTTTTGCAAAGTTTGCAGACGATATGAAGATAGGTGGAGGGGCAGGTAGTTTTGAGGAAATAGAGAGGCTACAGAAGGACTTAGACAGATTAGGAGAATGGAAAAAGAAGTGGCAGATGGAATACAGTGTTGGGAAGTGTATGGTCATGTACTTTGGTAGAAGAAATGAAAGGGTAGACTATTTTCTAAATGGAGAGAAAATACAAAAATCTGAGGTGCAAGGGGACGTGAGATTGCTTGTGCAGGATTCCCTGTATGTTAACTTTCAGGTTGAGTCTGTGGTGAGGAAGGCAAATGCAATGTTGACATTAATTTCAAGATGACTTGAATATAAAAGCAAGGATGTAATGTTGAGACTTTATAAAGCACTGGTGAGGCCTCACTTGGAGTATTGTGAGCAGCTTTGGGCCCCTTATCTTAGAAAGGATGTGCTGAATCTGGAGAGGGTTCAAAGCAGATTCAAGAAAATGATTCCAGGATTAAATGGTTTGTCATATGAAGAGAGCTTGAATGCTCCGGGCCTGTATTTACTGGAATTCAGAAGAATGAAGCGTGACTTAATTGCAACCTATCAAATGGTGAAAGGCCTTGATAGAGTGGACGTGGAGAGGATATTTCCTGTGATAGGATAGGCTAAGACCAGAGGACACAGCCTCAGAATAGAGGGGTGTCCTTTTAGAACAGAGATGAGGAATTTATTTAACCAGGGAGTAGTGAACCTGTGGAATTCATTGTCACAGGCAGCTGTGGAGTCCAAGTCTCTATGTATGTTTAAGGCCGAGGTTGGTAGACTCTTGATTTGTCAGTGCATTATTAAGGGATACGGTGAGATGGGCTGAGAGGAAAAAATGGATCAGGCATGATGAAATGGCAGAGCAGACTCGACAGGTTGAATGGCCCAATTCTGCTCCTATATCTTATGGTTTTATCTTTTTTTTCACTTCTGCGCTTGAAACAGTTAACGGTAGCTACATCCATTATTTTCTCCAGGTCTATTTCATACCATTGTTCCCATATTTAGACACACAGAACAGTAAAAGGGGACGGATTGGTAATTTACAAAATGCTGTGTTTTCTCAGTGTCAGTGGAGGCTGAAGGGTCATTTGATAGCAGTTCATGAGGATCGTAGATTGTGGATAGCATAGACACTGAAGTGCGTTCATTTTAGAAGAGACAGAGTAAGTTCAAGGGAGGTATGCAAGGAAACTATTTTTATAGGCAGTTGTGGGTGGTAGAATAGGGCTGCCAAACTCATATTTAACAATGACCATGCTACAATTATTGACGTAAATAGTATGCCTCCCTCCAAGAACAATCCATCTTTCTTATGTTTTAGTGGGTCAGTGGTGATCACTGAGGTCCAGTTACCAGCAGACACATTTCAGTCACATGTTCTCTGGATCCCTCTCAACCACGACGATGAGTTAACTCTAAAATATCCTTCTTCCCATTCACTCCCCAACCATAACAAACTCGATCTGAAATACATAGGTGTGAGAGGAAGTTAGCATGACAGCTAGAGAGAGGAAGGCCAAGTGTGGGGACATACAGTCTTCTACTGAGATGCTCATGGGGCATCCAAGAAGGGGTAGCACCTCTGGTGAAGGGGCTTGTCATGTCCATTCTGGGGCAGCTCACTCACCTTCAGTCCCCACCGGACACTGAGCTCTCACCTGTGGCCTCAAGCAGCTGTCTGCATGTGACAACGGCCACACTCCGGTACACCGCTTTGATGGATGGGCTAAACCAGGTGAGGGCAGCCGGTGGCCTCACTCCCTGCTGAGAGATGGACATGCCAGTCCTAGCATGTGAAGTCAGCTCTGGCGGATTGGGAGGATGAGATTGACAGTGAGATTCAGGAAGGCGGTACTGCAATGCTCAATGGAGGGTGAAGGGCATGACAAGGCACAGAAGATGTCATGGTCATCCACTGCAGTCAAGGAAGACCGCAGTTTGTGCTTGTTCGAACCACTGAACCTGGACTTCCGAGGTTGAGAGAGTGGAACTGCTCCAGTAAAGGGCTTTTCTGCTTTGAAAACTCTCCCAAACAGGTTTCCTGCCATCGCTGAACCCAACAAACAATGACCATTGCCACACTTAGATATAGGAGAACATACGTATGCTGGTGAAGAAGGGAATGCAGTTGGATTAGACCATTACCTTTGTACTTTCACTAAACTCCCTCCAGAAATACCAGAGAACCATTGGTCCTGAACCTGTGTGATTATAGTCATAGATTCAAACACCATATAAACAGGCCCTTGGCCCACAGTATCCATCCTGATCATCAGCCACCCACTTGTAACTCATCTCATAATTGGCTCCTGACATTTCCACCAACTGCATTTCAACCCACACCCTGGGGGCAATTTATAATGACTAATTAACCTATCACCAGATCTGTGTTTTGGGATGTGGGATGAAGCCATGTTACCTCAGGGAAACCTGATGGTAACAGGACAACATGAAAACTACATAGACACACAGACACACAAACACAGCATCGGAGATCAGAAATGAACCCGTGTCTCTGCACCTCTGATCAACAGCATCACCTGCTGTGCTACTGAGTTAACAGTGGAAGGCTTCTTGCACATTGGAAGTTAAAATATGGAATTTAACTGTATATGAAAGGAGAGAGAGGACATAATTTATCCTCCCTTCACCTTGTAGGAATGCTTCTCCTCTCACTGATGCCATTTCCATTCATCCTTTTGCATCTCTGTTTAACCCATTGTTAAAAATAGATCTTTGTCATGAATTATTTTGTTTCTTTGGCCCGTTTTGTGTTTACAACATTCGCTGCCTCGTTTTACAACTTGCCAAGTGATCTTCAACTGTGCTGAAGGAAATGAAGAAGATACTCAGTGAGAAAAAGTTTACCTTTACCAATATTCGGAGGAAAAACTGTGGAAGAAACAGATCAGTGTCAGTATTGTTTGCAAAAAATAATTCAAAAGTAGCCACCTCTCGGTCAACCAGCCGCAGTCCATAGAATCAGAGAATCAGAGAATCATTACTGCATGGAAACAAGTCATTGGGCCCAACTTATCCACCTGGAGCAGTTAGCATTCTTCTATATTAATCTCATCGTCCAGTACTTGATCCATATCCCGCTGTGCTTAAGTAACACGGATACCCATACAAACACTTTGTAGATGTTGTTACCGAATCATAATCAATCACTCTCTCAGATGCTGTATATCATGCCCTTCCCACTCTCAGTGTGAAGAAGAGTTCCCTCAGATCTCCTCGAAATGCATTCCCCCTTGGGGATGCCCTCTCATTTTACCTCTTCTAATACGGGGAAATGTTTTATTCAGTCAACACTATATAGTTCATCATGTATCTCACAGTTGATAGTGTATCACACTGTAACGAAGCATTCTTGTAGTCGTGACAGGATCTCAATTGGACTTAGTCTATCCTGTGGAATATTTCCTGCATTGGCTGTCTCTTTTGGTTGTACAATTTTCAAGGGTTTAGAGGAAGGGCAATAATAACTTTAGTGAGTCTGTATTTACCAGGGGGGCCACTACGAGACCTATATCCTGTGGAAGAAAGAGATTAGTGTTAGTATTGATTGCAGTAAATAATTGAGAAATGCAGTTCTCACACAACTGGATGGAGTTCTTTAACTCTTGGGAAAGAAGTGTCTCTATTTATTGTAAAATTAGATCTGCATAAAGAAAAGGAACCATAAGCGTTCAGTGCATGAAAAAAATTAATACCAACAGCTCTACGTTGTTGGCAGTTTGAGGAGATTTGGCACATCAACAAAGACTCTTGCAAATTTCTACAGATGTCTGGTGGTGAGCATCCTCAAAGTTCTAAGTAAATTTATTATCAAAGTATGTGCTGTGCTATATGTCACTATATACTACTCTGAGTTATTTTCTTACAGGCATTCACAGTTGATCAAAGAAATATATTATTTATCAGTGAAAACTACACAGAAAGACTGAGAAAAATGGGAAGACGAACAGTGTATTCTGGACCTCTTGAAATGAATACTAACATTGCATTTGCCTTTCTCACCACCGATTCTACCTGAAAAGTTAACCTTTTGGGCGTTTTGCACAAGGACCCCCAAATTACTTTGCATCACAGATCGTTGGATTTTCTCCCCGTTTAAAAAATAGTCTACACTTTTATTTCTACTATCAAAGTGCATGACCATGCATTTTCCAACATTGTATTTCATTTGCCACTTACTTACTCATTCTCCTAATCTGTCTAAGTACTTCTGCAGCCTCTTGCCCTTCCACCAATCTTTATATCATCTGCAAACTTGGCAAAAAAAGCCATCTAATTCATCATCTAAATCACTGATATACAGCACAGAAAGAAGCAGTCCAAACTCCGACCATGAGGAACACCAGTAGTCACTGGCAGCCAACCAGACAAGGTTCTGAGCAGATAGACATTAGGAAAGAGGATGTGCTGGAGGTTTTATAAAGCATTAAGTTAGATGTCACCAGGACTGGATGAGATATACCCCAGGCTACTGTGGGAAGCGAGGGAGATTGCTGAGCCTCTGGCGATGATCTTTGCATCATCAATCAGGACAGGAGAAGTACCGGAGGATTGGAATGTTACAAATGTTGTTCCCTTGTTCAAGAAAGGGAGCAGAGGTAACCCAGGAAGTTATACACCAGTGAGTCTTACATCAGTGGTGGGCAAGTTGTTGAAAATCCTGAGAGGAGCACACAGACTGGAGCGCGTTTGCTGCCCATGCCATCACAGACTCTCAGATTAACATTGATTTATATACCAACTCTGTCCCTGAGCACATCAACAAGTGTGTAGATAGGGTGACATCACAAAAACAAATAAAAGTTTTCCCCAATCAGAAACCATGGATGAACAGAGAGGTTCACCTCCTGCTCAAAGCCAGAGATTCAGCCTTCAGGTCTGGAGACCGGGAGGCTTACAGCTCAGCCAGGGCCAACCTGAGGAGGGGAATCTCTCAGGCTAAGCACATATACAAACAGAGAATCGAGGAGCATTTCAACTCCTCGGACCCCCGGCGCATGTGGCATGGGATACAGGTCATTACAGACTTCAAACCACCCAGTACTGTGCCCCCTTCCAGCTCTGCTTCCCTCCCTGATGAGCTCAATTACTTCTATGCTTGCTTTGATTGAGAGAACAAGGAGGTCACCCTCAAAGCGGATCTCCCACCTGGTGAACTGTCTCTCTCACTTTCCACCTCCGATGTTTGCGCCACCCTGAGCAGGGTGAATGTACGGAAGGCAGCTGGACCCGGATGGAATACCTGGCCGTGTGCTCAGAGTCTGTGCAGGGCAGTTGGCCGGGGTCTTCAAGGGCATTTTTATTCTCCCTGGCCCAGGCAGTTGTCGCCACAAGCTTCAAGATTGCCACCATCGTGCCAGTGCCGAAGCATTCCACTGCCACGGGCCTGAATGGCTTCCGCCCAGTTGCACTCACCCCCATCATTGCAAAGTGCTTTGAGAGACCGGTTCTATCACATCTGAAATCCTGTCTGCCCACTACCCTGGACCCCCATCAATTTGCCTATCGCACCAACAAGTCAACAGAGGATGCCATCTCCATGGTACTTCACTCTGCCCTGACCCACCTGGACAGCCCCTACTCTTATGTCAGAATGCTGTTCATTGACATTAGTTCAGCATTCAATACTGTGATCCCCTCCAAGCTGATCGCCAAACTTTGCCAGCTTGGTATCAGCTCATCCCTCTGCAATTGGACCTTTGACTAACAGACCCCAATCAGTTAAGTTAGACAACCTCTTCTCCTCCACTCTCACCCTGAACACCAGCGTGCCTCAAGGCTGTGTGCTGAGCCCTCTTCTGTACTCCCTTTTCACCTATGACTGCGTTCCTGTACATGGTTCTAACTCCATAATCAAGTTCGCAGATGACACCACAGTGGTTGGGCTGATCAGAGGGGATGACGATACGGCCTACAGGGACGAGGTCCAGCACCTGGCCACGTGGTGTGCCAATAACAACCCGGTCCTTAACACCCAGAAGACCAAGGAGATCATTGTGGACTTTAGGCATGCTAGGAGCCACACTCACGCTCCCATCTACATCAATGGAATTGTAGTGGAGTGTGTACCAAGCTTCAAGTTTCTTGGTGTCCACATTTCCAGGGATGTCACCGGGTCCCTGAACTGCTCCATCCTGATCAAAAAGGCGCAACAGCATCTTTATTACCTGTGGAGCATCAAAAAAGCTCACCTCTGTCCCAGGATACTGATGGACTTTTACCACTGTACCATTGAAAGCATACTCACCAACTGCATCTCAGTGTGGTATGGCAATTGTCCTGTATCGGACCGCAAAGCACTCCAGCGGGTGGTGAAAACTGCCCAGTGGATTATCGGCACCCAATTGCCCACCATTGAGAACATCTACCATAAACGCTGTCTGGGCAGAGCGAAAAGCATTATCAAGGATGCATCTCACCCTAACTATGGACTTTTTACTCTCCTCCAATCCGGTAGGTGCTACAGAAGCCTCCACTCCTGCACCAGCAGGCTCAGGAAGAGCTTCTTCCCTGAGGCTGTGACCTTGCTGAACCTCACATCACAGCGCTAAGCAGTATTGCACCCATATTGTCCTGTCTCAATACTTTTATATTTGTGTGCTGTAACACTTACTTTTTATTCGCAGTTATTTTGTAAATAACACTATTCTTTGCATTTCTGGTTAGATGCTAACTGCATTTCATTGGCTTTGTATCTGTACTCGGCACAATGACAATAAAGTTGAATCTAATCTAATCTAATTTAATCTAATTCATTTGTTCCTGATCTCATATGCTCCTTCTTTGTTACCAGAGCCTCAACATAACTCATCTCCAAGGGGCTAACTGAACTTGCAAAAGTTTATCTTTCACTTAAACAGGAACATGCTGCCCCTGAACTCTTTGTAAGCCTACCACTTGCATTCGCTCTTTATCATCCAAACCATGTTACCTGATGGAGCCCTGATCAATCCTCTACACTTCCCACAAAATTATCCCTGCACATGCACCCTAACTTGTGGACTTGTCCTAGCTTTGTAATGCAACTGCTTAAGGAAAGGAGGGTCAGAGTACATCATGTTGAAGGAATTCTTCCCTTCTCATTGATGGGGCTTCCATTCATCTCATCCTGCTTTGCCTAACCCAATTGCTGACAAACAATCATCCACATGAATCTTTAATTCTGTTTGCCTAGCCTGCAATTTTCCATATCTTTTTTAAAAAAAATGCTGTTATCAAGACTTTAGAAGAATAGAGAAAATAAATTTAGTGAGAAAATTTTGACCATAGTTACCATAAGATGGCGGAACTCCTGTGGAAAAAAAACAGAATTCTGTAGTATCAGTATTGTTTGGAGAAAATGATTCAGAAGTAGGCAGTTGTCAGTTAACTGAATAAAGTCCATAAAATTAGAGAATCAGAGAATTGTACAGCAGGGAACCTTGTCCACACCAAACTTTTGAAACCTTCTGTATTAATCCTATCGCCCAGCACTTGGTCCATATCCCTCTATGTTTAACTGATGTGGATGGTCACCTAGGTGCTTCTTAGGTGCTGTCAGCGACCCACCTTCAACAGCTCTCTCAGAAACTAAATCCCAGGTACTTCCCACTCTCTCACTGAAAAAGCACCCCCAGATCACCTCTAAATAATTTTCCCTTACACTGAGCTATGTTCTCTAGCTTACGATGGGGAAATGTATGATGCTCATGCCCCTCATAATTTTTTATGTGTCAATCACTTCCCATCTTAACCTCTCATCTTACCAATAGAACGGTTCCCAGAACTGCACTGAGGTCTGGCCAAGGCTTTATAAAGTAGGAACATACCTCTCTACTTTTGTATTCAATGTCCCGAACAATGAAGGTCAGAATCCCATCTGCTTCCCAAATTTATCCACCTGCTGTGCCACCGTCAAGGATCTATGGGCCTGTACTCCATGGTCCCGTGTTCCACTGTGCTCCCTATGGTCCTACGATTCGTGTTGTATGACAGAGGCTCCTTAATGCATCACCTCACTGGATGTCTGGATTGACCTACATCTGACACGTTCAAGTCCATGTCACCAACAAGTTGATATCTCTCAGCAGTCCAAGACTGCCTTCCATACTGTCAATAGTTCCACCAACTGCCCTGTCATCCGCAAACTGTCTGATCTTACCTCCCACATCCACATGCAAATCATTCATCTTCATCTCAAGGGTCTCAGAAGTGGTCCTTGTGGGACACCACTAGTTACAGGAATCTGATCATTAATAAAAGCCTTTGTCATCAATTACCCCCTGTCTTTTCAATCTATTTTAACAACTTTCCCTGGATCACATGATCCTTCTGTTCTGAACCAGTTGTTTAACCCTTGGAAGAGATAGAACAGTTAGTCTCTCAGCAGGTCACTGAGCAGGTTCAAAGATTTGGCTCTGTTTAAAATTGATTCAGTACTTTCCTGGTATATGATGAATAAACTCTTCTTGGGCTTCCAGCTGGCTATAGGTATCAAATATAAGTGATGTGTTGATGACAAACTTTGCTATCTTCATCAGGGATGAGGCCTGGGCATGTCTAGTCTGGTGGTATTTATACCCCTGTAGTCCGTCCTTCCTGATTGGTTAGTCCTCATACAATCAGGTTTTCACTCCCCCACCTTGCTTACAATCGAATTCCAGGTCTTACATCGAGTAAGACCTTCATCTTTGTTAACATTCTTTTGCTCCAGTTTTATTTCAATGGCTCTGTTTTCCCCATGAGTGGAAGTATCCAATAGGGCACCCAATCTGTGCTTCTATGGGGCGTAGGAGGAAACTCCCCCAGTCACAAGTTGAATGTGGAACTTCCCCACACTGACAGCACCCAGAGGTCAGGGCCAAATCCACGGTGACAGACTAATTCTACAGGTGGTATATACTATCTGTATGTGTGGAAGGTGCTTACAGATTCAAAGAGAAAATTATAATCCAACTATCTGAGAAAGGAAGGAGAGGGAATTAATCAGATATACTTTACCTTAGAGTAATTCTTCTCTCACTGACCATGTTTCTATTTGTCCCACCTTGCCAATTGTTGGTCAAAGGTCATCGACATGAAATGTTCATTCTACCTCATCCTACCCCAGCAATGGATCTCAAAGTTCATTCTGCAAGGTTGGTGGCTACATTGAACTCTCAAAACTAGTGACTGCTCCCCTCTGCCCTTTTCCTCTTTTCTCTCTCCCCCAATCCACCTGGCCCCCTTTCCCACCTGCCTATCTTCCCCCCACACTCCTCGCACTAGGTCCCCACACCCACTACTAAATTATGAGGGGTATGGATAGAGTAAATGCAAGCAGGCTTTTTTCCACTGAGTTTGGGTGAGATTAGAACTAGAGGTCATGGGTTAAGGGAGAAAGGTCAAATATTTAAGGGAACATGACCGGAAACAACTTCACTTAGAGGGTGTTGGGAGTGTGGAACAAGCTGCCAGAGGAAGTGGTGGGTGTGCATTTAATTTCAAAATTTAGGAGAAATTTTGAAAGGTACATAGATGGGAAGGATATGATCCAGGTGCAGGTCAATGGGACTAGGCAGAGTAATACTTTGGCACAGTCTAGATGGGCCTTTTTCTGTGCTATAGTATTCGACAGAGAACAAAAACAAAATGTACATTACTTAAAAAATCAGAAAACAACAATCAAAATTCTTTGGACACATCATGTGAAGAGAGGCATTAGAACATTTAGTTACAACTGGAAAGCTGGAAGAGAAAAGAAGCAGAGGCAGACAGAGAATGAAAATGATAGATGGAATAACATCATGGTTAGAAACAGGGGAGGCAACAACTATAATTCGGAGGGTCAGGGACTGTGATGGGATCATCTGATTATCTCATCTTCTCATTACTTATTGTGATTTATTTATATTTGCATTTGCACACTTTGTTGTCTTCTGCACTCTGGATGATCTTTCACTGATCCTGTTACAGTTACTATTCCATAGATTTGCTGAGTATGCTCACAGGAAAATGAATCTCAGGGTTGTATGTGGTAACATAAATTACTTTGATATTAATATTTACTTTGAACTTTGAAGTACTTTTAAAGAGTTTGGCCAAGAATTGAGAACAAATTGAGTGAAGAAACACTTACCAGAGCCATAATTAGGAGGATAGTATCCTGTGGAAGAAGCAGACGAGTTTTTAAGTAAGTGAACCCACTGGTCTCGCCATCCACCTCCACCCATAAGAGCAATTACAAAGGAAGCATGACAGCACCTCTATTTTCTTAGAAGTAATTGGTCAGAAATCGGTCAGGGTCTACCCAAACCAGAAAGCCTGGATCAACAGCTCTGTGCGAGCAGCACTTATCACGTGAGACAGAGCTTGCACTGCCGGTGATCAGCAGGAACTCAAAAACTGCAGCTACGATCTGCGCAAAGTCATCAGGGCAGCGAAACAATGATGCAGGGACAAGAACCAGACACAGCTCTCCTCCAACAACACACGCAGCTTATGGCAAGGTCTGCACACCATTGCAGACTTCAAAGCTAAGCGCAGCGGTGCTGCCAACAGCACTGCCTCTCTCCCAGATGAACTAAATCTTCTTTTACGCTTGGTTTGATATCACCAACTCCGAGCCCCCGAGGAGAGACGCCAAAGCGACCTGCACCCTGGTTATCTCTGAGGCTGAAGTACGCGGTGTTTCCAACGGGTGGACAATTGCAAGGCTGCAGGACTGGATGGCATCCCAGGGCCAGTTCTCAGGATATATGTGGCACAACTGGCTGGTGTGTTTACAGACATTTTAAATCTCTCCCTCTCCCAGTGTAGAGTGCCCTCCTGCTTCAAAACATCCACCATTGTTCCCGTACCTAAAAAGACCGAGGTAACATGTCTGAACGACTGGCATCCTGTTGCACTCACCTCAATAATAAGCAAATGCTTTGAGAGGCTGGTCAAGGACTACGTCTGCAGCATGCTACCACCCAAACTGGACCCCCTACAATTCGCTTACCGACACAACCGATCAACAGATGACGTAATAGCCATAGTTCTACACATCATCCTTACACATGTGGAGAAGAAGGATGCTTATGTGAGAATGCTGTTCTTGGACTACATTTCAACATTCAACACCATAATTCCCTCCAGGCTAGACAAGAAGCTCAGAGATCTTGGCCTCCCCTGCCTTGTTCACGTGGATCCTGGACTTCCTGTCAGATCGCTGGCAGATGGTAAGAGTGGCCTCCCTCACCTCTGCCCCTCTGACCCTCAACACAGCTGCCCCTCAGGGCTGTATCCTAAGTCCCCTCCTTTACTCTCTGTATGTCCACGGTTGTGTCACCACACACAGCTCCAGTCTGCTAATTAAATTTGCTGATGGTACTACGTTGATTGGCCTTATCTCAAATAACAATGAGGCAGCCTACAGAGAAGAAGTTATCACTCTGACACAGTGGTGTCAAGAAAACAATTCCTCCTTCAATATCACAAAAACAAAGGAGCTGGTTGTGGACTACAGGAGGAATGGAGACAAGCTAACCCCTATTGATATCAATGGATCTGGGGTTGAGAGGGTGAACAGCTTTAAGTTCCTCAGCGTACACATCACTGAGGATCTCATGTGGTCTGTAAATACCAACAGTGTACATACTCAGACAGTAGAAGAGGTTTGGTATGAGTCCTCAAATCTTAAGGACTTTCTTACAGGGGCATTTGAGAGCATCCTGACTGGCTACATCACTCTCTGGTCTGGGAACCGTACTTCCCTCAATCACAGGATTCTGCAGAAAGTGGTGTGGACAGCCCAGCGCATCTGTAGATACGAACTTCCCACTATTCAGGGCATTTACAGAGACAGGTGTTTAAAAAGGGCCCAAAGGATCATTGGGGACCCGAATCACCCCAACCACAAGTTCTTCAAGCTGCTACCATCTGGGAAACGGTACCGCAGCATAAAAGCCACGAGCAGCAGCCTCTGGGACAGCTTCTTCCACTAGGCCATTAGACTGATTAACTCACGCTGATACAATTGCATTTCTATGCTATATTTACTGTCCTGTTGTACATACTATTTATTACAAATTACTATAAATTGCACATTGCACACTTAGATGGAGACATAACGTAAAGATTTTTACTCCTCATGTATGTGAAGGATGCAAGAAGTGAAATCAATTCAAGTTTGTTCAGCTTCAGTATGTCATCTAAAGTTTTGGCAAGTTTCTGTAGATGTGTAGTGGAGAGTACATCGACCAGCTGCATCACAGCCTGGTATGGAAATGCCAATGCTTTTGAATAGAAAATCCTATAAGAAGTAGTGGATATGGTCCACTCCATCACAGGTAAAGCCCTGGCCACCACTGAGTATATCCACATGGAGCACTGTTACAGGAAAGCAGCAGCATCTATTATTGAGGGCCTTACCATCGAGGCCATGCTCTCTTCTTGCTGCTGCCGTCAGGAAGAATGTATAGGAGACTCAGGTAATCAGTTATTAACCCTCAAACATCTGATTCATGAACTACAAGAGATAACTTCCCCACCCCATCACTGAACTGCTCCCATTGAATTGGAGTCACTTTCAAAGACTCTTCATCTCCTGTTCTGGATATTTATTGCTTATAGAACATAGAACATAGAACATAGAACAGAGAAGAGTACAGTAATAGGCCATTCTGCCCACACCAGCTGAAAAGCAAATCACCAACATCCAAACACCTACCTGCACCATGTCCGTATCCCTCCATCCTATCTACACCATGTCCATATCCCTCCAGCTTACTTACATCCATGTGCCTATCCAAACATCTTTTAAAAGCCTCAGATGTACAATATTTGCCTCTACCACCATACCAGGCAGTACATTCCAGACATCCATGACTCACTGAGTAAAAAACTTACCCATCACTCCCCCCCCCCCCCGCCACCAAATATACCTCCCTCACCTTCAATGCATGCCCCCGGTATTTGACATTTTAACCCTGGGAAACAGATACTCTTTGTCCATTCATAATCTTGTAAACCTCCATCAGATCTCCCCTCAGCCTCTGAAGCTCCAGAGAAACTATCCAAGTTTATCCAGCCTCCTGTGATAGCTTATTCCCTCTAAACCAGGCTACATCCTGGTAAACCTTTACTGCACCCTTTCCAAAGCCTCAACATCCTTTCTTATAGTGGGGCGACCAAAACAGTATATAATACTCCAGATGTGACCCAACAAAAGTTTTATAAAGTTGCAACATAACCTCTCGACTTTTGAGCTGAATGCCTCAACAAGCATTCCAGGAGCCTTCTTAACCATCTTACTGACCCGTGCAGCCACTTTCAACGAGCTATGAACTTGGATCCCGAGGTCTCTCTGCTCAGCAACACTGTGAAGAATCTTGCCCTTAACTGTGTACTGTTTCCTTGTGTTGCCCTACCAAGGTGCAACGCCTCACATCTATCTGGGTCATACTCCATCTTCCATTTCTCTGTTCTAAGCAAACAAACAAGCAATTAAATAAATAAATAAGGAGAGTGAAAAAGTCACTTCACCTTAAAGGAATTCTTCTCTCAGTAATGGGGTTTCCATTCATCCCATCTTACCTTGCATCAACTGATTGTTGATAAAAGATCACCACCAAGGAACATTAATTCTACCTCACCCTACCTCAGCAATGGACTTTAGTGTTCGTACCACAAAGCTGTAGCACGTAGAACTCACCAACGTCCAGGGACTGCCCCCCTCTTCCCCTCTTCTCTATCCCTCTGATCCACCTGTCCCCATTAACATGTCTCTTTCCCTTTCCCACACCTTCCATCTGACCACACACTCCTCCCACTGGTTCCCCTCTCTCACTACTGCTCTCACCATTCCCTCCTTAATTCCATGCCTCACCTTCCTCTCCTATCACGTTGTATCATATCATCCTTTTCTCACCTCCCAGATTCTGACGTTATTCCCAATCACCCTTCCCCATCAACCTTGTCAACTCCCTCACCTGGATCACCTATCCCCTGCCAGTTCTTGCTCCACACATTCTCTCCCCCTCCTCCCACTTCAGATACTGACTGCCTTCCCCTCTCTCAGTCTAGATCAGGGGTTCCCAACCTGGGGTTGATTGACCCCCCCCCCCAGTTAATGGTAAGGCTCATTAGCATTCAAAAGGGGTGGGTACCCTTGATTTACATGAAGGATCTCGACCTTGAACGTTAGCTGTCCATTTCCCTCCACAGATGATTCCTGACCTGTTGAGTTCCTCCAATGTCCTTTGGATGTTATCCCCAGTCACCCCTCCCCACCTGGATCCACCTATACCCTGCCAGCTCTTTCTCCAGACAGTCTCCCCACTCTTTATACTGAATGTCTCTCCATCTCTCAGTCTCTAAATGAAGGATCTTGACACCAAATGTCAACTGTCTATTTCCCTCCACAGATGCTCCCTCACCCACTGAGTTCCTCCAGAATTTTCTGAGTTGTTCCAGATTCCCGAACCTGCTTTCCTTTGTCTCTTAGTTCTTCATGATACCTGTACCTCAGCAGACTTCCGCTCATGACAAAATCTCACTTTGACTGGACTTTGTCTCCCCTGGTGTGTATTTCCAGCATTTACTGTCTCTCTTCAAAGTTCATAGTAAATTTTTTATTAAAATATGTCTCTGTTACCATATGCTACCTTCAGATTCAGACATTCAAAATCTTCATCATCATTATGTGCCGTGTCTCATGACGATAATTGTTCTTCTGCAGAAGTGGTTTGGCATTGCCTCTTCTGGGCAGTGTCTTTACAAGATGGGTGACCCCAGCTATTATAAAAACCCCTCAGAGATTGTCTGCCTGGCATCAGTGATCACATAACCAGGACTTATGGTATGCACCTGTTGCTCATACGACCATCCACCACCCAAAGGTGACCTGCAGACTAGTGGAGGGAAGGAGAACTTTGCACCTCCTTTGGTAGAGACATATCTCCACCCTGCCACCCAGCATTCACAGTAGAACAAAGAAAAACTACATTGATTTCAACAATTTGTAAAGTACTCTTTCAATGTTTGGAAGAAAGTGGAAAACAAATTCAGTGAGAAACTATTTACCATAGCCACGAGACCAATATCCTGTGGAAGAAATAGCTTAACATCAGTACTGTTGGCAGAAAATAAACTGGAGGTACAGTTGTCACAAAACTGCATGCGGTAGTTTAATCCTTAGTCAAAATGGAGTTGTGAATCCCTTACTGCTAAAAATGAAAAAAAAATAGCTCCCTCAAATGGAATAACATTCCTCAACACATCAGCAGGTCCTGTTGCAGTTAATATGGTCAGCAGATTATTGACAATTCCCATTTTCACTATTGTTGACTACAATAACAGATATAATCTCAAACTGACAAGCCAATATTTTTCACCTTTTCTTTATATCAACTTGTTCACTCTCCTCCCTCACAAAGACTCACCGTGTCTCCTAAGTGTTTTTGAGAAAGACGTAATAACTAAATCAGGTAGTGAAATATAATTTCTGTTCATTAACTCTGGCAAAAAAAACTAGTTCAGATGAACTGCCCTGAACCTGACAACTGTCCACATTGGCTCTGTGTACAGGTTACAGAGGAAGAGGTGTTTGGTGTCTTGAGGAAAATCAGGGTGGATAAATCCCCAGGACCTGACAATGTTGTTCCCCCAGACTCTGTAGGAGGCAAGTGCAGAAATTTCAGGGGCCCTAGTAGAGGTATTTAAAACATCTTTAGGCATGGCTGAGGTGCCACAGGATTGGAAGATAGCTAATGTAGTTATGTTGTCTAAGGAAGGGTCAAAGAATAAGCTGGAAAATTATAGGCCAGTGGACCTGAAATCAGTAGTGGGTGAGCTATTAGAAGGTATTCTAAGGGACTGGATATAGACTGTAAGTACTTGGATAGACATGGACTGATTAGGGATAGTAAACATGGCTTTGAGCATAGTAAGTCATGTCTAACCAATCTTATAGAGTTTTTCCAGGAAGTTACCAGGAAAGTTGATGAAGGCAAGGCAGTTGATGTTGTCTACATGGACCTCAGCAAGGTTTTTGACAAGGTCCGACGTGGGAGGTTGGTCAAGAAGGTTCCATCGCTTGGCATTCAAAATGAGGTAGTAAATTGTCTTTGTGGGAGAAGCCAGAGAGTGGTAGTAGATGACTGTGACTCTGTCTGGAGGTCTGTGCCACAGCGATCGGAGCTGGGCCGTTGTTGTTTGTCACCTATATCAACGATCTGGATGATAAAGTGCTTAAGTGGATCAGCAAATTTTCAGATGACACCAAGACTGGGCATGAGGACGGTTATCAAAGCTTACAGCAGGATCTGGACAAGCTGGCAAAATGGCTCAAACAAATGGTACCCTAAAAGTGGTGACAAGATTATAGACTCTAGTCCAGCTATGGAATGTGTGAGAAATTGAAGATAACATCAAATGTAAGGAAAAGAATTAAATGATAACATGAAGATGCTGGATGGGAGCATTTTGTAAAAGATGATGAAGTAAAAGCATTACCAGTTTCCACCATGGACCACTAGTGCAGAGGGCCAAATCTCAGTTATCGAGCCAGAGTACAGAGAGCCCTAGTGACATGGAGTCATGGGGTGGGGATACTGGGGTGTGGGGGGAAAGCAGAGTGGTCACCAGGAGAATGCACAGACTCCACACATAGAACTCTGCTCTGTGGAGCTGCAAGGTAGGGGCTCTACCTGCCGAACCTCTGTGACATTTGAAAGAAATATTTGTGGAGGGCTTCTTACAGATTGGAAAGTGAAACGGAAATGTGATGTAACTGGAGGGAGACGCTTGCTTCAGCTTGATGAGTATTTCTGGTATTTGTTCTCTTTACTAACAATTTGCGAAATGTCCTTCAAGCATTTGGAAGGAAACGACAATAAATTTGGTGAGAAAATGTTTACCATAGCCATTATTATAAGGTGAACGCCCTGTGGAAGAAACAGATTGGTATCAGAATTGTTGCACAAAGTAGGAAGTTATCATTGATCTGAGGCAGTTCATGCAGTTGTACAGATTAGGAACAGGCTATTAGGTCTGACTCATCCCTGCTAAGCAGTTGAAACCCTGTATGCATCCCGTGAGCCAGTACTTGGTCTCAACCCTCTATGTCTCAGTGCTTCATTGAAGTTCATATCCAGACACTCCTTGAATGGTTTCAGTGACCCAGCTTCAACCATTCTGTCAGGAACTGTGTCCCAGGTACATATCACTCTCCAAGTGAAGAAGGTCCCCCTCTGATGTTCTCTAAATCTTTTATTCCTCACCTTAACCCTCTCTGCTCTACTTTCATCTGCTCTGCTTGGGGAGAAGTTTCCAGTCTGCACTGTCAATATCGTTCATACATTGATCATGTCCTTACTTAAACTCACATCCTGCAATAGCATAGTGACAGAGCTGCAGCAGTACTCCAGGTCTGCGGTCTGGCCAATGATTTGTAAAGTGAGAACATGCCTTCCTACTTTTGTATTCAACGTTTTGAACAATGAAGGTCAGTATCCCGTCAGTCTCCCAAATCACATCATTTACAGTATTTCATTCTTTAGCTCTACAGCTCGGAGTCGGTCCTTCTGGCCTTTTGAGCTGTGTTGCCTGGGCAACCCCCCAACAAACCCGATTAAACCTAAGCTAATCACAGGACAATTTACAATGACCAATTAACCTACTAATGCTGAGTGTTTTCAGCATTTGTTGCCTCTTGTTCACAATCTGCCAAGTGTTCTTCAACTGTTTGCAAGAAAATGGAGAATAAATTCACTGAGAAAATACTAACCACTGCTACTCCCTTGACCCCAGAGTCCTGTAGAAGAAACATATCAGTATTGGTAGCAATAACTAAGATAGAAGCAGTCAGTTGTCAGTAATCAGGAAGCAATTCATACAGTCGGAGAATCAGTCGTACAATACGGACGCAGGCCATTCGACCCAACTCACCCACACTGAGCAGGTGACACCCTTCAGTATTAATTCCATTTCCAAGCACTTGGTCCTATCCCTCTATGCCACAAGTTTTATTGAGCTTCTCATTTGGAGACATTGTAAATGGTTTCAGTGATCCAGCTTCGACCCTTTATCAGGAGTTGTCTACCAGGGACTGACCACTCTCTGGGTAAAGAAGGTCCTCTTCATCCCCTGCTACCACTGATCTTACCCCTCATTTTATCTACTTTGAGATGAAGAGAGGTTTCCTGCTGAGAGTGTTATCTTCCACACTCGCCATGTTATATAACTCAGTTTGTCCTCAGTTAAACTCACACCTTTCTGATAGCCCAGTGAGCGGAAGGGCAGCTGGAATGTGACCAAAGCTTTATAAACGCACGTGACTCTGCAGATGCTGGAAATCCAGAGCAACACACACAAAATGCTGGAGGAACTCAGCAGGTCAGGCAGCATCCATGGAAATGAATAAGCAGCTGATGTTTCAGGCTGAGACACTTCATCAGGACTGGAAGGGAAGGGGGAAGGTGCCAGAATGAAAAAAAGGTGCAGGGGAAGGGAAGGAAGAAAGCCAGAAGAGGATAGGTGAAGCCATGTGGACAGGAAAGGATTCTGATCAGAGAGGAGGGTGGACCATAGGAGAAAGGGAAGGAGAAGGGAATCCAGGGGGGAGGTGATAGGCAGATGAGAAGAAGTGACAGACCAGGGTGGGGAACACAAGAACAGGGTAGGGGAAGGGATTTTTTTTACTGGAAGGGAAAATTGATATCCATGCCATCAGGTTGGAGGCTACCCAGACAGGATTTAAGGTGTTGCTCCTCCACCCTGAGGGTGGCCTCATCACGATACAAGAGAAGGCCATGGACTGATATGCCAGAATGGGTCTGGGAATCCCAATTAAAATATTTGGCTACTGGTTCCTTCCTTTTTCCTCTGGCATCTTCCCCCTCCCTTTTCAGTCCAGAAGAAGGGTCTCAGCCCAAAACATCTACTGTTTATTCATGCCTGACTTGCTGAGTTCTTCCAGCATTTTGTGTGTTTTACTAAAGCTTTGTAAAGTTGGAGCATGCTAACCTACTTTTGGATTCAATGTCCTGACCAACGAAGGTTTCCCTAACCATGTTACCTACCTGCAGTGCCACCTTCAAGGTCTATGGCCCGGAGATCCAAGACTCTGTGTTACACAATATATCCTAAGTTGCTATGATTCGTATGCAGTGGCTTATCCTCATTAGTGCTTCCAAGAGGTGTTGTCTCACTGTTAGCTGCATTGACCTAACACCAGACATCTTTGAGATGTGGGAGGAAACTGGAGCTCCCAGATTAAACAGGGTAACAGGGAGAATGTGCAAGCTCCATGCACAGACAGCACTGGATTTCAGGGTCGTCATTTGCGCAATTAGAAGTCTTTATTTTTGCACGTTGGGTGTTTGATGTTTTTCTTTGAATGGATTCCATGGTGTTTCTTTGTTTCATAGCTGTCTATGGGGAAGACAAATCTCAGGGTTGTATACTGCATGCATACTTTACTAATAAATGTACTTTGAATCTTTGATTGAACCCGGGTCTCTAGAGGTGGGATGCAGAAGCCCGTCCAGCTACATTGTTTTGCCTGTGTGATATTTAAAATAATTGATTGTGAAAGCTTATCACTGATTGTAAGGTAGCAAAAAATGTAATCAATTGTTTAAGGAAGGAAGGAAAAGGAAGAAGACACATTTCCTTCACCTTGAGGAGATTCTTCTCCTCCCTTTGACGAGGTTTCCATTCATCCCATCTTATTGGTTGATAGAAGTTTGTCAGCATGAAACATGAACTCTGTCTGTCTGGTGCTGAGTATTTCCATAATTTGCTGTCTCTTAACAACTTGTCAAGTATTCTTCAAAGGATTGGAAGAAAGTGGAGAATAAATTCAATGACAAACAACTCACCGTTGCTGAGAAAAATCGGCGAAGGTGCTGGGGAAGAAACAGATCAATATCAGTGTCATCTGCAAAAAATACTTCGTCAGTACACTGTCAGGGTCCCAACTGAACAGCGACAGACATCCAAGTTTCGGCACTCTAATTCCCTGCAGTATGGTTAGCTGCTGCTGTCCCTTTAAGACTCAGTCTGCTGGTTACTGCCTGCCACATTCCTGCACGGAAAGTCTGTACTTAAAGGCCTCGTGCTGAGTATTCAGTGCTCAATCATAGGAGTTCCATGGTTTATGATTTTGTCTGTGTTGCCTCGTTTGAGTCTGAGTATATTCTAGCCCTTACTCTACACTTACGTTTACCACCATCCATAGCCATGCTGTTACAGTAGGCAGCTGGCAGGCAATTGCACAGTTGGAGAATCCGAATAGAAACTGGCTATTCAGTCCAACTCATGAACACTGACTCATGAGGGATCTTGGTGGAAACTGGTGCACCAGGGGAAACAGGGGAAACCCACACGGTCACAGGAGAACGTGCAGATCACACACACACACACACACACACACACACACACAGAGAAAGACAGACACACACACACTAAACACACACACACAAACTCAGACACACACACTACATACACTGACACAGACACAAGCTCACACCTACACTCTCTCTCTCACACACATGCACACGTACACACACAGATACAGACACACATACACACACACACACACAGATACATACACACACAGTGACACACACACAGACACACACAGATACAGACACACACACACACACACACACACACACACACACACACACACACACACACACATGAAGATTGAACTCAGGTCTCTGGAGCCAGGAGGCAGTGTCACTACCTGCTGTGCCATGGTGCTACCTCTGTAACAATGAAATGACATTGGTATGGAAGATTGGAAGGTAAAACAGAAATGTAATTTAACAACTTGAGAAGTGCGGGAAACTGAATAGAACTTCCTTGCTTCAACTTGAAGGAATTCCTCTCCTCTCCTTGGTAGATCTCTCCTTCATCCCATCTTACCTTGTTAAATGTAACTGTTGAGAAAAGATTATTTATGAATTCTGTTTCTCTGGAGTATTTTCATTATTCGCTGCCTTTTCTTAACAACTTGTCAAGTGTCTTTCAAGGGTTTGGAAGAAAGTGGAGAATAAATTCAGTGAGAAACAACTTACGATTGCCAACATAATATAGCCAACGTCCTGGGGAAGAAATGGATCAAAATCAGTATTGTTTGCAGAAAATAATCCAGAGCCATGCAGCTGCCAGTCAACTGGATGTGTTTCATACATTCTGGGAATTGGAGAATCGAACAGTCGAACAGCATATGGACACAGGGCATTCGGCCAATCATCTCAGCTTGTCCACAAGTGAGCGGTTGTCACCCTTCAATGAGCACTTTGGGCCCATCGCTCTGTGTCTCTACGATTCCTTGAGGTTCTCACCTACACACTTCGTAAATGCTTCCAGAGACCCAGCTTCAACCATCCTCTTGGGACTTACCCTCTTCTGCCTCAAGAAGGCTCCCCTCAGATTCCCTCTGAATCATCTGCTACTGACCCCTTATCCTAAGTTTCCTCCAGTCTACACTATTTTAAGCCCTTATCATTTTATACAACTCAATCATGTTCCCTCTTAAACTCACACTCTTCCTATAGCATGGTGACCAGAGCTTCATCAGTGGACTGATCAAGGTTAATAAAGTGAGAACAGTCCTCACGTTTTTTGAATTCACTGTCCCACCAATGAGTCCAGTATCCCATCTGCCTCTGTAATTACATTATCCATCTGCATTATCCACTTTAAGGATCGATGGACTTGTACTCCATGGTCACTGTATTTCACAGTAACTTTTGACAATTCATGTTGTATGGCTTAGCTTCATTAGCTTTCCCAAAGTGCATCACCTCAGGTTTGTCTGGATCGACCAATCACACCACAGATTGTTAGGATGTGGGATGAAACCAGAGCTTTGGGGTCACAGGGAGAATGTACAAATTCCACACAGAGACAGCGCCAGATCTCAGGATTAAACCCGGGCCTCTGAAGCTGGAAGGCAGTGGTACTACCTGCTGCACCAATGCGATGCCTCTGTGACATAAAAGAAATAACTGCAGTGGGTCTGGGGGCTTATTATATATTAATGAGCGATAAAATGTAACATAACTTTGAATAAATGAAAAAGGGGGAATAAGTAATGCTTGCTATACTTTGCAAGAATTCTTTTCTATTCATCCTGTTTACTACACCATTGTCATGGTCCTGACCGTTGACTCCTGATTTTCTCTTAATTCCCTGTTCCCTGCATTCTCCCGGGCTCCTTGATTAAGGCACCTGATTCTCATCTGAACCGGCAGTATAGAAACTCTGGCTTACATCTACTCGGGGTTAGACTGTCACCTGAGCAGGGCAACAATGTATGTTCCGGGCCGCCGAGAATGGCGAATTCCAAGTTACTCCAGTACCTAGGTTTACATGGGGAATTCCCGGCCGTCCTTGCAACTATTAATAAACCCACTTCTGGTAATGCTACCTATGTGTTGGTGTCCTGCACTTGGGTATGCTTCCTTTGCTCTCTGTAACAGCCGTAAAGGACCTTTGGCATATCAAGTCCATGCTAAGCATGGTGTTCATCCAGCCAGCCCTTATCTCCTACGTCTAGGCCATATCTCCAAGCCCTGAACTTTTATTTATTTATTTATTGAGATACAGCACAGAATAGGGCCTTTAACCCGTGCCGACCAGTAATCCTCCGATTTAATTTACAGTGTTCAATTAACCTACCGCCCAGTATGTCTTTGGACTGTGGGAGGAAACCAGAGCACCCGGAGGAAACCCGTGCATTCTTAGGGAGAACGTACAAACCCCTTACAGGGGTGAGAATTGAATCTATGTCGCCTGTACTGTGCAGCATTGGGCCACCCATGTACTTAGCCAAGTGCTTTTTAAACTATACTGTTGTGCCTACCTCAGTCACTTCCTCTGGCAGCTCATCCCATATACCCACATGAAAAATCTGCCCCTCAGATTCCTTTGAAATCTTTCCCCTCTGGTTCCAAATCCATGCAGCTTAGCTTTGGATCCCCCTGCTCTGGGGAAAAGACTATTAGTAGACATCTTACCTATTCTTCTTACAATTTTAAGCAATTCTATAAGGTCACCACTCAATCTGCTACGTTCCAAAGGGATAAAGGCCTGGCCTGTTCAACCTCCCCCTATGCTGTAGGAAAGTATGTCAAGGATGTCAGAGGTAGTTTTTTTTATATAGAGAGCGGTCAGTATATGCAGCCAGGACTGGTGGTGGAAGCAGATACTGTACATTAGGGGCATCTAAGAGACTCTTAGATAGGCATATGGATGACAGAGAAATGGAAGACTCTGTAGGAAGGAAGGGTTTGATTGATCTTAGAACAGGTTAAAAAAATTCAACACAACATTGTGGACCAAAGACCCTGTACTGTGCTGTACAGTCTTATGTTTTACAGTACATTCTATAATTTAGGCCCTTCATTACTGGCATCCTCGCAAAAACTTTCTGCACTCTTTCTAGTTTAACCACGTCTTTCCCATGACAGGTTGACCAAAATAGTTTTGGACTTCCCTGCCTTGGGCAAAAGACTGCTCCTGTCCACAAAGCAAAGACCCAGCTTACCCAACCACTCCCTATATCTAGTCAGGGCAACACTCTTGTAAATCTTTTCAGTACATCAGCTTCGAGTTCTTTCCTATAACAAGTTGACCAAAACGGTGCACAGTGGCCTCACCAATCACATACTGTATGCAAGTACAATATATTGCCCAGCCCAGCTCCTTTACTCAACGCATTGACTGATGAAGGCCAGCATGCTAAATGATATTTTGAACCATCCTGTACCTAAGGAGCTACTTTCAATCAACTATGCACTTGTACTCCTCTGTTCCATTGCACTCCTTGGTGCTCTCCCATTCATATTATAAGTCCTACACTAGTTTGACTTTCCAAAACGCATCACCCCATGGCAATCTGTACTGAAATCGATTTGTCACTCCTCAGCCCAGTTCCCTAACTGATCATGACCCACCTGGAATCCACAGTAACCACCTTAACATCGCCAAAAACTGAACCGCTAAGCCGATTTATTGCTGATAAAAGATTGACATGAAACTTTTTCTTTTCTGGCATGTTGAGTATTTGCTGTCTCATTTCAATTATTTGTCAAGGGTTTGGAAGAAAATGGAGAATAAATTCAGAGAGAAAGTATTTACCGTTTCTACTGCCAACCCACTGAGACAATTTTCCTGTGGAAGAATCAGATTTGTGTCAGTGTTGTTTGTAGAAATAATCCAGAAGGACAATTTTCACACAACTAGCTGCAGTTACTTACTTCTTGGGCAAAGTGGATCTGTGAGTCCCTCAGTAGGTCACTGACCTGATCCAAACACTTACTCCTGTTTTACACCTGGGCACTCGGCACTAGTCAGCGACACAGGCATTTCCTCCAAAGTGGAGGAAAGCACAGGAGACTTGGTATCCACGTTGCAAGGATTGATCGGTAAGGCTGTGCATCCGCTTTCAGTCAGTTTGTCAAGTGTCATACAAGAGGAAATAAAACACTGGACCTCTTGTATCCAAATGTTAAAGTTGCATACAACTCCACCGTTCACACCCCCACTTGGAAGATCAGATCACAACTTGGTTCACCTCATGCCCTTGTATAAGCCCAAAGTACAGCGACAGCTCATGACCACCAAGACAGTAAAGAAATGGTCTCCAGAGGCCTTGAAGGGCTGCTTGAGGTTACTGACTGGAATGTGCTTTGTGAACCCTATGGGGATGATATTAATGGACTTACTTCAGCTTCTGAGTGACACTGTAATACCATTAAGGACTGTTCACTGTTTCCGTAATAACAAACCATGGGTCACCAGTGATCTGAAGGCTCTTCTTAACCACAAAAAGACAGCTTTTTAGATCAGGAGATGGGGAGGAATTGAAACATGTGCAGAGGGAGCTCGAGGAGAAGATCAAGGGGGCTAAAGAGGAATACAGGAGAGAGCTGGAGAACAAGCTTGGGCAGAGTAGCACACCGGAAGTGTAAAAAGGCATGAAGGACATCACTGGATTCAATCAGCCTAGCTGTAGAGTCTCGGATTGCAGCCGTGAGTGAGCTAATGAGTTAAACCAATTCTTTAATAGGTTTGACAATTGCCCTCCTGTTCACACACCCTTCAGCACGCCAGTCCGGGTGCTGAGGCAGCACGTGCTCCCTCAGCACCAACATTTCCCTCCTCCGTCCTCCTGCCTCAGTTCAACACGTGGATGAACAACACAAGCCACTGCTGTCCACATCTCCTGCTTGCCCTGCACCTACCATCCACACCTCCACCGACCAAATGCTATCATCCCAATCTTCACCTCCCCCAGCCCCCCATCTTCTAACAATTCCCCAGTCATCATGGACTCAACTTCACTACAGGGTCCTGACTCTGTGGAAAACGTCTTGAGTGGTCCCAGTACCCAAGAAAGACCAACCAAAAGTCTTGAATGACTACCGTCCAATGGCACTGACTTCACACATCAGGAAGACCCTAGAGAGGCTGGTCCTGGCTCACCTCCAACCCCTGGTCAGATCAGCCCTTGATCCCCTACAGTTTGCCTACCAGGAGCACATTGGAGTTGTCTTTGCTGTCCTCTACATGTTGAACAGAGCCTGCTCCCATTTGGGTAAGCAGGGCAGCACTGTGAGCATCACATGTTTTGATTTCTCAAGTGCCATCAATACCATGCAGCCCTCATTGCTGAGGGAAAAGCTCCAATCAATGCAGGTTGGCACTTCCTTGATAATGGACTACCTGACTGGCAGACCACAGTTTGTGCGGCTTCAGAGCTGTGTGTCAGACATGGCTATAAGTAGCACTGGGGCCCCACAGTATTGGCTCCTGCTTACCCTACACACCTCAGAATTTAGATACAACACTGAGTCCTGTAATCTGCAGAAATTTTCTGTTGTTGGGTGTATAAAGGGAGGATGGGAGGATGATACAGAGCCCAGGTGGAGTACTTTGTCGAACCGTGCAAGCTGAATCAGCTGCAGCTCAAATCAGTAAGACTAAAGAAATGGTGATGGATTTTAGGAAGACTAACCTGCACTATTTCCAGTTACCATTGATGGTGAGGACATGAATGTGGTGAGGAACTACAAGTACCTGGGGGTGCACTTGGATGACGGACTTGAGTGGAGCACCAGCACAGAGTCCCTCTACTTCCTGAGGAGACTGAGGTCCTTTGGAATATGCAGGCCCCCCCTTCACATGTTCTACCAATCTACTGTCACAAGTACAATCTCCTATGCGGTGGTGTGCTAGGGCAATGGCATCAATATGGGTGATGCCAACAGGTTCAATAATCTGGTTAGAAAGGCTGGCACTGTTAAAGGAGTCAAACTGGACGCACTGGAGGCTGTGGTAGAAGCAAGGGCTCTACGAAAAATTCTGGACAATGTTTCTCACCCTCTGTATGCCACCTTGGCTGAACAGAGGAGCACTTTCAGTAAAAGAATAAGACAACTGCGCTGCTCCAAAGAGCGTGATATGAGGTCAATCTTACCCTCAGCCATTAGGCTCCAATAATGAGCCAACCTATAGCCAGGGAAGTGATGACCTCCTCCTATTCGACTGTTTAAATTTATTCTTCATACTTCTATTCTAATATTCTCTTCTAATATTCTTACTTCCCTTCTAATATTGTATATCTGTGAACTTGCAATGCTATTGTGACACTGTAATTTCCTCTGGGATCAATAAAGTATCTGTCCACCTAACTACTTATTTTGGGAAAGACTTTGGGGTTTATGTTGCATATGCTCCTGGATTCTGGTTTCTCTTTTTTTTTTGGTGTTTCTGAGCGGTTTGATCAGGGCAATCAATTCATTCTGGGGCACAGGCCTGCAGTGGGTTAGCAGCTCCGAACAAAACTAAACTGAATACTGCAGTATACAACTGAATACTACTGGGGACAGATTTAAAAGGGGCCTAAAGGGCAATCACTTCACACAGAAGTAAGTTCGTATTTGGAATCTGCTGCCAGAAGAGGTGGCAGAGCAGGTACAATTAAGAAATTTAAAATATATTTGGACACGTGCGTGGATAGGAAAGGTTCAGAGCCGGGGTTCCCGACCTTTTTTCTGCCATGGACTAATACCATTAATCAAGTGGTCTATAGACCCCAGGTTAGTGTCCTCTAGTTTAAAGAGATGTTGGACAAACGCATGAAAATGGGACTAGCTTAGGTAGGCAACTTGGTCAGAATGGACCAGTTGGTCCAAAGAGCCATTTTTTTGCCTATGACTCCAAGTGGACCTGAAGCTCCTGTTGGCATCACAAGGATGGTGTCCCATTCTGAGACAACTGAAGCTATGAGCTATGGAAGGAATGGTCGGCTCACTGACAACATCTCTTCGCCCCTCACAAAAGCAGTTTCATCCTCAGGCTGAAGAAGGTCAAGCCTTCAATTGGCCAACACAATTGATAACTAACTGTGGATTTTTATTTCAATTGAATTGAGTCAAGTGACATTTGGTAAGTTTCCCTTATGCACTGTCCTTAACGCACAGAGTTAGGAGGTCTTAAATTGAGGTGAGATCCCACAATTAAGTGAAACAGAAAAATATGCCTCCTGTACCTAATAAGTGGCCACTGAGGGGTATGTCTGTGGTCTACTGCTGCCCTAGCTCATTCACTTCAAGGTTTGATGTGTTGTGCATTCAGAGATGCTCTTCTGCACACCACTGCTGTAACGTGGGGCTATTTGAGTGACTGTCACCTCCCTATCAGCTTGAACCAGTCTGGCCATTCTTCTCTGACCGCTCTCATTAACAACCTACTGAGAAAACACTCACAGGATTTTTTTTTTGTTTTTCCAACATTCTCTGTAAGCTGTAAGCCCTAGAGACTCTTGTGCGTGAAAATCCCAGGAGATCAGCAGTTTCTGAGATACTCCAACCACCCCGTCTGGCACCAACGATCATTCCACAGTCAAAGTCACTTAGATCACATTTCTTTCCCAATCTGAAGTTCAGTCTGAACAACAGCTGAATCTCTTGAGCAGGTCTGCTTGCTATTGTGTATTAAGTTGTTGCCTTATGATTGTGGAATTCGTTGCCACTGGTGACTGTGGCGAGCAAGTCATTGGGTATACTTAAGGTAGAGGTTGACAGATTCTTGATTAGTCAGGGCACAAAGGGATATGGGGAGAAGGCAGGAGACTGAGGCTGAGAGGGAAATGCATCAGCCATTGTGAAATGGTGGAGCAGACTCAATGGCCTAAAAATGCCTAAAATGGCCTAATTCTGCTCCTATATCTTATGGATTGGCTGATTAGAAATTTGCATTAATGAGCAGGTATATAGGTGTATCTAATACAGTGAGTGTATATCTACATACCATTATTCCCATCATCCAAAACTGAACGAGAAGAAACACTCCGTCCATTTTGAATCGGAAGAGAAGCTGTGAAATAAACAGAATTGTGTGACCATTTTTATGAATAAATCCCATAAACAGTCACTCTAGATTCCAGATTCTGTCATCCCTTATCACTCCATAATAATAACTTTTGTTGACAAGGTGAGACAGTTGTTTCTTTCAGGGCACAATGAGTTGGTGGGTGGATATAGAAAATGGATCCTCTCCAAAACTGCCAACAGGGAGACCACAATGAGAATACTTCTGACCAGGCACTGACAAGCTACACTTTAGAAAGTCAAGTCATTGTGATCACCAGCATCCTTTCATAGTCCACGCTGTCTTCAGAGTTTTGAAACCAGACAAAGGCCAGGAGATTCATCAATGGTTAGGGTCATTGTAAATGAGGAGAGAAATTTATTCCAGTGAGTTCAGAGCACGGGATCATCCATTTGGGATCCAGAGGGGTATAGAGGATGGCTCACAAGATGGTGGGCTGCAAACGTTGGAAAAGAAAGGCTGTGGGGAATTTGGTGTTGAGGTCAATGATAGTTTACTGGTTGGAGAAGGCAGTCTGAGCTCTGCCCACAGGGTGAGTGCTCTGAACTAACTGCAGGAGGAGAGCAGGAGACCCAGATTTGATCTGCCTCAGAGCACCAGTTCAACTTAGACAGCATAGGGAATCGGCAGGAAAGAAGCAGAAAGAATATAGTGTAGGGAGGTGCATGGTCATGCACTTTGGCAGAAGGAACATGGACTATTTTCTAAATGGGGAGAAAATTCAAAACCAAGGGGTGTAAAGGGATTTGGGAGTCCTTGTGCATAATTCCCTAAAGGTTAACTTGCATGTTTAGTCAGTGATAAGGAAGGCAAAGGGCAATGTTAGCATTCATTTCAAGAGGACTAGAATACAAAAGCAAGGATGTAATCCCAAAGCTTTATATGGCATTGGTCAGACCACATGGAGAATTGTGAATAGTTTTCACCTCCTTATTTAAGAAAAGTTGTGCTGGCATTGGAGAGGGTCTACAGAAAGTTCATGAGAAAGATTCTGGGAATGAAAGGGTTAATATATGAGGAGCATTTGACGGCTCTGGGCCTGTGCTTGCTGGAGTTTAGAAGAATGAGAACCTGACTGAAATGTATTCAATATCAAAAAATCGGGATAGAGTAGATATGGAGAGGATGCTTCCCATAGTGGGGGAGTCTGGGACCGGAGAGCACAGCCTCAGAGCTGAAAGACATCCATCTAGAATGGAGATGAGGAAAATTTCCTTTAGCCAGAACGTGTTGAATCTATAAAATTCACGGCCACAGATGGCTGTGGAGGCCAAGTCATTGGGTGTATTTAAGGCAGAGATCAATAGGTTCTTGATTAGTCAGGGCATCAACAGTTACATGGACAAGGCAGGAGAATGGGGTTGAGAGGGTTAATAAATCAGCCATGATGAAACTGGGGAAAAGACTCAGTGGGTCGAGTGGCTTAATTCTGCTCCCATGTCTTATGGTCTATGAATGAAGAGAGGGGAAAGAGGGTGCATTTATTTAATGCGGGGACATCAGGTTTTAGTTTATGCAGTACAGCAGTGGCAGCAACTCTGCTCAAGTTTGACAAGTGAAGGAGGGCAGAAGTTATTGGCTGGTCTGTGTTGCTAAAGGAATTTATGTGAAATTATAATTCAGTTCCAGGGCTAATTAAAATCGGCATTATTATTATTATTATTATTAGTAGTAGTAGTAGTAGAAGTATTAACTACACCAAATGACATTTAAAACTATGAGGTGCCAGTTGGAATATTTTAATTGGTATCTGGTTGTTTACTATCGAGTATTCTGAGGCATACTGTATATACTGTGGCCATCCCCCTCAGCATAACTTCAGATACTGTTGGGGAGGGGTTTGACCTAACAGAGGAAAGTCATGGTGGTCGGGCTCTGGCACTGAGTCTGGCTCTGTGACTCAGAGGGAGGGGGAAAGAAGAGGAACCCCCGTGTCCACATAGGTAGCATTGACATGGGTAAGATGAGTGATGAGGTTCTGCAGAAGGATTTCAGGGAGTTAGATAGATACTTCATTGATCCCAAAGGAAATTACAGTGTCACAGTAGCATTACAAGAGCACAAATATAGAAATATTAGAAAAGAAGAAAGAATAAAAAGTAAGTTACCTCAAACAGTCTAACAGGAGCGGGTCATCATTTCCCCGGCAATAGGTTGACTCATGGCCAACCTAACGACCAATGGTAAAAATGACTCTTTGGAGCAGTGAAGTTGTCTTAGTCCTTTACTGAAAGTGCTCCTATGTTCAGCCAAGGTGGCATGCAGACGGTGAGAAACATTGTCCAGAATTGCCAGGATTTTTCGTAGAGCCCTTTCTTCTACCACAGCCTCCAGTATGTCCAGTTTGACTCCTTTAACAGAGCCAGCCTTTCTAACCATCCGCCCCTGTTGATGCCATTGCCCCAGCATACCACTGCATAGAAGATTGTACTGGTGACAACAGACTGGTAGAACATGTGAAGGGGAGGCCTGCATACTCCAAAGCACCTCAGTCTCCTCAGGAAACTCTGGCCCTTCTTGTAGACAGCCTCTGTGTACGTGCTCCGCTCAAATCTGTTGGCCAGGTGCATACCCAGGTTCTTGTCGGCCCTCACCACATCCACATGGGTGCTAAGTTAAAGAGCAGGGCCTCCAGGGTTATAATCTCAGGAATTGCTACCCATGCCATGTGCTTGTGAGGCCAAAACTATGAAGAATATATAGTTTAAAATGTGGCTAAGGAGTTGGTGTAGGAGGGAGGGCATAAGATTGTTGGATCATTGGGCTCTTTCCCAGGACATGTGCAGAAGGGAAAGTTTACACCTGAACTGGGGGGGGGGCAGTGGGGAGTAATATAGAGGTAAGGTTTGTCAATGCTGCAGGGTGGAGTTTAGCTAGAGTTGCAGGGAGATGGGAACCAGCGTGCCAGATCGGTTAGTGGAGAGGTTGTGGAGGCAGATGTTGGTAAGATCTCAAAGTTAAGAATCAAAAGGCTGAGCAGGGTGTGACTCATGTCCTGAGCTGCCTGTATTTAAATGCAAGAAGTATCGTAGGAAAGGTAGATGATAGTGCTGAAGATGAGGTAGCTGGTTTACAAACAGAGGCAATGTGTAGTGAGGAGAGGCTGTCGATAGGGTAAAATTGCAGTCAACAGGATGAGTTCCAATGTAAAAGGCAGACAAAATTGAAAAGGCTGAATACAGGACTGAAGGTGTTATATCTGAATGCGCACAGTATATGGAACAAGGTAGATGAACTTGTAACACAGTTGCAAATTGGCATGTACGATGTTGTAGCCATCACTGAATCATAGCTGATAAGATTACAGCTGGAAGTGAATGTCCAAAGATACACATTGTATTGAAAGGACAGGCAGGAAGCCAGAGGGGGCGACATTGCTCTGTTGATAAAAAATTAAATCAAAACATTAGAAAGAAGTGACATAAAGTCAGAAGGTGTTGAATCATTGTGGACAGAGCTAAAGAATTGCAAGGGTAAAATGACCCTGGTGCGAATTGTATACAGACCCCAAATGGTAGAAAGGATGTGGTGTAAAAGAGAGACGAGAGTGGATATTGGACCGCTGGAAAATGATGCTGGAGAGGTAGCAAAGGAGAACAATGAAATGGCGGATGAACTGAATAAATATTTTCAATCAGTCCTTATGGTGGAAGTTCCAGGTGTCAGGTGTGAAGTGTGTGAAGTTACCATAACAACAGAGAAGGTTCTTGAGAAACTGAAAGGTCTGAAAGTAGCTAAGTCACCTGGACCAGATGGAGTTCTGGAAGAGGTGGTTGAAGAGATTGTGGAGGCATTAATAATGATCTTTCAAGAATCCCTAGATTCTGGAATGTTTCTGGAAGACTGGAAAATTGCAAATATCACTCTACATTTCAAGAAGGGAGAGAGGCAGAAGAAAGGAAACGATAGGCCTGACCTCAGTGGTTAGGAAGATGTTTGAGTGAATTATTAAGGATGAGGTCGCTGGGTACTTGGAGGCACGTGATAAAATAGGCTGTAGTCAGCATGGTTTCTTCAACAGAAAATCTTGCCAGACAAATCTGGAATTAATTGAATAAATAACAAGCAGGATAGACAAAGGAGAATTGGTTGATGTTATGTACTTGGATTTTCAGAAAGCCTTTGACAAGGTGCCACACATGAGGCTGCCTTACAAGCTACAAGCCCTTGGTATTACAGGAAAGATTCTGGCATGGATAAAGAAGTGGGTGATTGGCAGGAGGCAAAGAGTGGGAATAAAGGGGGTCTTTCAGGCTAGCTGCCGGTGACTAGTGGTATTCCGCAGGGGTCTGTGTTGGGACCAATTCTTTTTTAAGTTATATGTCGGGAGGTGAAGATGGTGGCGCTACACAGCGCGCGTAGCCTCTCCAGTGAAATGACATCATATTTGTTAAATAGGGTACCGTGCACAATCTGATTTGATGGAGACAGCCGTGAGAGCATGGAGGAACATCTGGAGGAACTTCTGAAATGCCCGGTTCGCTGCCGCTGCTACTGTGCGATCGAGAATCTCCGGAGGGAAGGCCCCAAAATCCCCGGCTTTGCCTGCTGCTGGCTACTGAGGCTGGGGTCGAGGCGTTCAGCAGAGATGGTGCTTGGTGCTTCGTGTCGGAGGGCTGGTCGGACCTCGAAGTTTTTGGACGGCTCAGAGTCGGGCTGTGGTCGGGTATGGCAGGGAGAGTTTTCTTCCTTCTCCCGTCTGCGTGAGATGTGGGACTTTTGAGAGACTTTGAACTTTTTTACTGTGCCCATGGCCTGTGCTTCATCAAGTTATGGTATTGCTTGCACTGTTGTAACTATATGTTATAATTATGTGGTTTTTGTCAGTTTTTCAGTCTTGGTCTGTCCTGTGTTTCTGTGATATCACACCGGAGGAATATTGTATCATTTCTTAATGCATGCATTACTAAATGACAATAAAAGAGGACTGTGTGTCCTCGTAATCTAATCTAATATCAATAATTTGGATGATGGAATTGATGGCTTTGTTATAAAGTTTGCAGATGATATGGTGGAAGGGCTGGTAGTTTTGAGGAAGTAGAGAGGCTACAGAAGGGCTTGGACAGATTAGGAGAAAGGACAAAATAGTGGCACATGGAATAAAGTGTCAGGAAGTGTGTGGTCATGCACATTGTTAGGAGAAATAAAAGGGTTGACTATTTTCTGAATGGAGAGAAAATACAAAAAAACTAAGGTGCAAACAGAGTTGAGAGTTCTTGTGCAGATTTCCTTAAAGGTTAATTTGAAGGTGAGTCTGTGGTGAGGAAGGCAAATCCAATGTTAGCATTCATTTCAAGAGGACAAAAATATAAAAGCAAGGATGTAATGTTGAGACTCTATAAAGCACTACTGAGGCCTCACTTGGAATATTGCGAGCAGGTTTGGGCCCCCTATCTTAGAAAGGATGTGCTGAACCTGGAAAGGGTTCAAAGGAAGTTCACGAAAATGACTCCAGGATTGAACGGCTTGTCATATGAAGATCGTTTGATGGCTCTGAGCCTGTACTCACTGGAATTCAGAAGAATGAGTGTTGACCTATTGAATGGTGAAACGTCTTGATAGAATGGATGTGGAGAGGATGTCTCCTGTGGTGGGAGAGTCTCAGACCAGAGGACGTAGCCTCAGAATAGAGGGGCGTCCTTTTAAAACGAAGATGAGGAGGAATTTCTTTCGCCAGCGAGTGGTGAATCTGTGGAATTCATTGCCACAGGCAGCTGTGGGGGCCAAGTCATTGAGAGTCATTGAGTGCATTTAAGGCAGTGGTTGATAGATTCTTGATTGGTTAGGGCTTAAAGGGATATGGGGAGAAGGCAGGAGATTGGGGCTGAGAGGAAAATTGGATCAGCCATGATGAAATGGAGCAGACTCGATGGGCCAAATGTCTTAATTCTGCTCCTGTTTGTTATGGTCTGATGGAAAAAGCTTGTTGTGCATGCCATCCACACAAAAAATTTCAAAACATCAATACTTTGAGATGCTACAAAAGGAAAAGGAAAAGAGGTATGCTGAATTTTGTGTTCAGGTTTCAGAAAGTTTACTGCAGGTAAACAACAAGGTGCAACAGCCATAATGAGGTAGGCTGTGAGGTCTAGAAATCCTCCTTGTTGTGCAAGAAATCTGAATTAAATTAACTGTAGAGTCCCTCTGAATTTCCAAGCAGACCTCTCAGTACCAAGCACCAGTCATTGGAAATTTGCCATAATTTTATCCCGGGTCCCAGGATCAGGCACTGATTGAAGGTTGGAAGTCTTGGATTGTGTACAACACCAAACCCCTGGCACACTCCCTTGTCAAATACACTGAGATACAGGGGTGGACAGACCAAAAGTCTTCCATAAGCCTCCTGCAGAAGGTGTCCTATGATCTACTGGAAGACAAGATGATTAATTTTATGCCTTTATTTAAGTAGCGATGCTAGGATACACTAGGGAATTACAAGCCAATGATCCTGCCATCAGTGGTAGGTATGTTACTGGAGGGAGTTATGAGAGATGGGATGTATTGGCATTTGGAAGAGAAGGAGGAATTAAGAATAGACAGCATGGATTCATGCATGGAAATTATTTCTCAGGAAATTTTGAAGAACTGATGATAAGGATTGGTAAGAGCAGGGTGCTTGACATTGTCTTACATAGACTTTAGCAGGGCTTTTGATGTGGTTGCACATGGAAGTCTGGTCTGGAAGTTTAGAGCACTCTGAACCCAGATTAAGGTAGCCAATTGGGTACAAAATTATTTTCGTGGTAGAAGTTTGTAGTGGAGGGCTGCTTTTCATTTTAGAGGTTTGTGACCAGTGGTGTGTTTCAGGGGAGAGTCCAGTTCTGTTAAATCGAATTTATTGTGACATGCATGTCCAGGTGTGCGCAGGTGCAATGAAAAACATACTTCCTACAGCATCATAGGCACAGAGCATCAGATACACAGCATTCACAAGAAAAACATCAATGATACACTATTTTTACAAAAAAGAACACAACTGGTGCAAAGTGATGATAGTGTTACAGAACTGTACTGATTAGGGTGTTGCCAGTGAGTTCAAGGAAAGAATAATTGAAGGGAAGTAAATGTTCTTGAACCTCATGCTGTGGGATTTTGACCAATGATAGCTGAGAAAAGATGCTTGGTACCCTGTTGCTTGTCAAATATATTAATGATTTGAATAACAAGGCAGGTGATGTGATTAGTCAGTTTAGAAATGATACCAAACTCAGTGGTGAGGTGGAGAGTGAAGAAGGCTGTCTAAAATTACAACAGAATTTGGATAATAAACACAAGCTGGGTAAATGGAGGATGAAATTTAACTCAGACAAGTACAAATTTATGCATTTTGGGAAATTAAACCAGGCCAGCGCTTACACAGTGAATGGCAGGACTGTGGGACATCTAGAGAACAGAGGGATACAAGTACATTGTTTTCAGAACGTAGCCATACTTGTTCTGAATTCTGACACAGAAAGAGTTCACCAGGTGGACAAGGAAAAAGATTCAAGGATGCACTCTAAGCTTCTAAGGCCGTGCATTGGAAGTACCCAGAGAAGCCAAGAAAATGGCAGAGGGTACGGACCACCTCACAAAGTGTTGACCCACTTGCCCTGCTACCCCCTCTTGCCCGATCTATAGCAGAGAATGCCCTTTCTACACGGATTTCCTCAGCAGCTTCAGAACCCGCAAGATCTTGGTGGAAGGAAGTCATCCTCGATGCTGAGGGGCCACAGAGAAGCAGACTTACCAACCATGGTGGCTGCAAGCAGGGCTGTGAGGGCGAAGAGACACTGGCCTGACATCCTGTTCATCAGCCGTCCAACTCTGGCGCTGCATACTGTGAATCCAGGCTTTTTATTCACTCAAAACCCAGAATCCCGTGACCAGAAGTTGGCTCCATTCACAACTTGTGACATTATGCCAAGCAATGAATCAACAGTGAATAATAAACATGTGATATAGTGACTGTCAGAGAGATTTAAATCAGAAAATACTTGGATTGCAGAGGCAGTCTAATATTCAGTTTATTGCTTACCGTCAATTGGACTTTTATGTACCACTAAATCCGACGTGTTGAACTGCCACAAGCCATTGGCTCCAGGCTGCACTTATAATAGTTTTAGGAAGAGTGCATTGCTAAAAGCCCAGGATTTAATCCCACTCAGAACTGCTCATGTAAAGATAACTGTGTAGCCGTAATGAAGATATGGCTAGGGAGGGAGTTCCAGGTTCAGTTGTGGTGAAGTGATGGCAAGTTTCTCTCCAAGTCAGGATGAGATCATGGAAGAGAGCTTGCTGCTGGTGGTTTTCCAGTGTACCTGTTGCTCTTGTCCTTCAGGGACGGGGGTCAGAGCTGAGGAGGTATGTTGGAGTACTGTTGGCATTGAACAGTTTGTGGGTAATACAGGTCAGACTAGGAAATGGAAACTTTGGTTGATGAAATGGTTTCCACTAATTGCACTGGTGTTGAACTCCTTGTGTGCTAATTGAGATGACAAAAGTGGTGACAATCACATCATCTCCATTGTCCATGTGAGGACCAAAGCCTTGATAAGGTCTGTGCCCCTGACAAACTCAGTCACTTTCATTTGTGTGGTATGTCCACATCGGCCACTAACATTGGTGGATATTGGAATGTTCCTATTGTCTGTTTAATGCCCACAAGCGCAGTCTAGCTCTGCGGAGATGGTATCGCATTGTGGGCTCACTCTGTTGCATGGTGATGCAGCTGTTGAGGCTGCACCCTTACCTGTTGTCCAGTCCTGCCTCTTTGAGACTCACTTGTGTCACATCTGGTGCTGCTGCCCAGTTTCCTTCCGTGATCTGCACGGAACCAGAGGTGGCCCTGGCTTCACAGTTTTAGTAGTGGGATAGAGGCATTGATGTTGATGGAACCGTTAGCTCCTGCCAGTTCAACCTGTGTGAAACATTAACTGCTGTGTGTTGTCCATGTCACGCCACGGCTCTACTTGGCTGAAGAAACTGTGCTATTAACCCCTGTCCTATGGGTCATCTAAACTATTATGCTCTGCCTGTTGAAACCTCTGAAGTGTTAAGACCTACTTATTGAGTCCACCTCAACCAGTATTTCTCCCTCTGTAAGTACCGGACCACGGACCATTTCCCATCAAACTGGTTGATCCAATTATATTCAATGAGACAGTGAACCATTGACCTTCCCTGTGAAAGGCTTCCAGTCCAGATGCCCCCCATGTACAATACTGCTTCAGTTGACATCTTCTGGGTAGATCATGAAACCCAAAATTTCATTTCTTTTATGTCTTTTAAGTTTGCTTTTCATCTTGAATGTCATTCTGGAACCACTGGAGCCCGTGATTTGCAGTTTGGAGATCGTATGGGTGTTCCAGTGCTCTGTGGTCTCTGAGAGGACTCTGGGAGTCAGAGGCAGCGTGCAGGAACCTTGAGGCAGGCAGGCTGTGGGCTGGGGCCCAAGCCAATGCTCGACTCCATTTCGCTGATTGAAGCTTCTATTGTTTGCCAATTAAAGCGACAAGGGAGATTAACACATTGAGGCGAATGCAGAAGCTGAGGGGAGAGCCTGCTGCTGTGCCCAGGTTTTCTGCATTTTTGGATGTGGACTTGGACTATAGATATTTTTCGGCCTTATAGTTTTGTTGCACTCTGTGTTTCTTGCCTGATCTTTTTTTGTTTTTTGTCTGCAGGGGAGGGGGATTTGGGGGGGCGTTAATGATCGTGCTGCTGTTCTTTTCTTTTCTTTCTTGGTTTCATGTCTATCTGGAAAAGAATTTCAGAGTTGTAAATTTTGATAATAAATTAACCTTTGAACCTTTGAAAGTGTCTGACCCATCAGTCTTCAGCACTCTCAACCTTGAACCAACATTTGAATCCGTTTTAGTTACTAAATCCTTCTTTAAGCCCTTCCTTGCCAAATGAATGGGTAACTGGTAGGTGGTGTGTGATAGAATTGTTGGTGATACCTTCGAGCACTTTGATGGTCATTGAGAGGTGACTGAATTGGGAATCATTAATCAAACTAGATTCACCTCAATGTTGTGAACAGTGTACGTCAAGGCAACCTTCCATATTGCCAGACAAATGCCAGGGTTCTATCTGTATAACAAGGACACAAGCCCTGGTCATCAGTTTTACAGATACACCAGAAACTGCTGATGCTGGAATCCGATGCCTGAAGAACAAGCTGTAGGAAGAGCTCAGTGGGTTGAGCAGCATCTGTGGTAGCAGAGAAACAGATAACGTTTTTGACTGAGATACTGCACCAGGACGGAGAGTGCAGAGGGAGGAGACCAACATACAGAGGTGAAGAGGAGCAGAGACGGGGACTGGATGGTGATAAGTGGAACCAGGTGAGGTGGAACATCATGGGCAGATGGAGCCGGGCAAGTGGGAGGGGGGGTCGTTAAAGAGACAGAGGCTAGAATATGATAGGTGGAACCATGTGAGGAGGGGATGTTGGGCAGATGGAGCTAGAATCTTGATTATCCACTACCATTCCAGATGCAGCGATACAGTTTGATGGTTTTACAATACACCACCAAGATAGAATTATTGTGTCTTTCAAAGGCAGAGGAAGTGGAGTCTGCCTTATGATCAGCTCTAGTGCCCAAGACGAGCAGGGTGAGCTGCCTTAATGACTATCATCCAGTAGCACTCACATCTACAGTGATGAAGTGCTTTGAGAGGTTGGTTATGGCCAGAATTAACTCCTGTCTCAGCCAGGATCTGGACCCACTGCAATTTGCCAATCACCACAATAGATTTATAGTGGGAGCAGTCTCATTGGCTCTTCATGTGGCATTGGATCACCTGGACAATGCCATACCTATGTCAGAATGCTGTTTATAGCCAACAGCTCAGTGTTCAACACAATCGTTCCTCCAGTCATGACAGTGTAGCTAGACACAGCTCAAATGCCATCTATAAACTTGCTGATGATACAACTATTGTTGGCAGAATCTCAGACTGTGATGAGAGGGCATACAAGATCAAGATATAGCAAAGAACTGATTTTGGACTTAAGACAGGGTTAGATGAGGGAACACACACCAGTCCTCATCGAGAGATCAGAAGTAGAAGAGTGAGCAATTTCAAGTTCCTGGGTGTCAATATTTTTGAGGATCTATTCTGGACCCAACATATTGAGGCACCTATAAAGAAGGCATGACAGCGGCTATATTTCATTAGGAGTTTGAGGGTATTTGGTATGCCATCAAAGACACTCATAAATTTCTACAGATTTACCATGAAGAACATTCTAACTGGCAGCATCACCTTCTTGTATGGGGGTGGGGGGTGGGGGGGGCTACTACACAGGACTGAAATAAACTGTGGAGAGTTGTAAACTTAGTTAGCTCCATCTTGGGCACTAGCCTTCATAGTATCCAGGACATCGTCAAGGAGTGATGCCTCAAAATGGCAGCATCCATCATTAAGGACCCCCATCACCCAGGACATGCCTTGTTCATCAGAAAGGAGGTACAGAAGCATGAAGGTACACACTCAATGATTCAGGAACAGCTTCCTCTCCTCTGTCATCCGATATCTGAATGGACATTGAACCCATGATCACCACCTCACTACTTCTTAATTTCTATTTTTGCACTACTTTTTTAATTTAACTATTATACATATATATATATTTACTGTAATTCATGGTTTTAATTTCTGAAAGGTCTATAGGTATGTAAGTCACCTGGACCAGGTGGTGTAAATCCCAGAGTTCTCAAAGAGGTGGCTGAAGAGATTGTGGAGGCATTAGTAATGATTTTTCAAGAATCACTAGATTCTAGAATGGTTCCAGAAGACTAGAAAATTGCAAATATCACTCCACTCTTCAAGAATGGAGAGAAGCGGAAGATAGGAAATTATAGACCAGTTATTTTGACCTCAATGGTTGGGAAGATGTTGGAGTGGATTGTTAAGGATGTGATTTCAGGGTGCTTGGAGACTCATGACAAATTAGGACGTAATCAGCATGGTTTCCTCAAGGGAAAACCTAGCCTGACAAATCTGTTGGGATTTTTTGAAGAAATAACTAACAGGAGAGACAAAGGAGAATCGGTTGATGTGTATTTGGACTTTTGGAAGGCCTTTGATGAGGTGCCACACATGAAGCTACTTAACAAGTTAAGTGCGCATAGTATTACAGGAAAGGTACTAGCATGGATAAAGCAGTAGCTGATTGGCAGGACACAATGAGTGGAAATCAAGGGAGCCTTTCCTGGTTGGCCGATAGTGACTAGTGATGTTCCACAGGGGTCTGTGTTGGGACCGATTCTTTTTATGTTATATGTCAATGACTTTGATGACAGAATTGATGGCTTTGTTGCAAAGATTGTGGACAATACAAAGATAGGTGGAGGGGCAAGTAGTTTTGAGGAAGTAGAGTAGCTACAAAAAGGACTTAGACAGATTAGGAGAATGGGCAAAATAGTGGCGGATGGAATATGGTTTCAGGAAGTTTATGGTCATGCACTTTGTTTGAAGAAATAAAAAGGTGAACTATTTTCTAAATGGAGAGAAAGTTCAAAAATTTGAGGTGCAAAAGGACTTGGGAGTCCTGGTGCAGGATTCCCTAAAGGTTAATTTTCAGGTTGAGTCTGTGGTGAGGAAGGCAAATGTGATGTTAGCATTCGTTTCAAGAGGACTCGAATATAAAAACAAGGATGTAATGTTGAGACTTTATAAAGCACTGGTGAGACACATTTGAAGTATTGTGTGCAATTTTTGACCCCTTATCTTAGAATTGATGTGCTGACTCTAGAGACAGTTGAAAGGAGGTTCACGAAAATGATTCTAGGATGGAATGGCTTGTTATATTAAGAGAATTTGATTGCTGTGGGCCTGTATTCACTAGAATTCAGAAGAATGAGAGGAAACCTCATTAAAGCCTATCGAATGTTGAAAGGCCTTGATGGAGTGAATATAGAAAGGATGTTTCCTCTTTTTTTCAGATTAGCTTATGAGGAAACGCAGTCCTCTTTTATTGTCATTTAGTAATGCGTGCATTTAGAAATGATACAATATTCCTCCGGTGTGATATCACGGAAACACAGGACAGGCCAAGACTGAAAAACTAACAGAAACCACATAATTATAACATATAGTTACAACAGTGCAACAATACCATAACTTGATGAAGAACAGGCCATGGTCAGAGTAAAAAAGTTCAAAGTCTCTTGAAAGTCCCACATCTCACGCAGACGGGAGACGGAAGAAAACTCTCCCTGCCATGCCTGACCACAGTCCAACTCTGAGTCGTCCGAAAACTTCGAGCTCTGATCAGCCCTCCAACACCGAGTACCGAGCACCACCTCTGCCGAACGCTTCGACCCCAGCCTCGGTCGTCAGCAGCAGGCAAAGCCGGGGATTTTGGGGCCTTCCCTCTGGAGATTCTCAATCGCACAGTAGCAGCGACAGCAAACCGGGCATTTCAGAAATTTCTCCAGTTGTTCCTCTGTGCCTTCTCACGTCTGTCTCCATCAAATCGAATCCTGCACGGCATCCTACTTACAAATACGATATCATTTTGCCAGAGAGCTACGCGCGCTGTGTCGTACCGCCATCTTCTCCTCCCACCTTTCTTGTGAGAGAGTCTAGGACCAGAGGACACAGCCTCAGAATAGAAGGGAGTCCTTTTAGAATGGAGCTGAGGAGGAATTTCTTTAGCCAGAGAGTGGTGAATCTGTGGAATTCATTGCCACAGGCAGCTGTGAAGGCCAAGTGTTTATGTGTATTTAAGGCAGAGGTTGATAGATTCCTGGTTTGTCAGGGCATGAAGGGAAATGGGGAGAAGGCAGGAGACTGGGCTGAGGATGAAATGGTGGCGCAGATTTGATGGGCCAAATGGCCTAATTCTGCTCCTATATCTTATGTTCTTATGGTCATTGCATTTTACTGCTACTGCAAAGATAACAAATTTCACAACATATGCTGGTGATATTAAACCTGGTTCTGATTCTGATGGGGATGGAGATAGGTCCCATCTTTCCTGGATGGGGTTGTTATCCTTCCTTGCTGGTTTCCCTCGGTGCATGAGTAAATGCAGTTGGGAAATTCTTCGCAATGATGTTATAATGTTGAAGAACCATCTGTATTTTCCTAAATGCCAGAAGTCAATCTCCCCTGTTTGCTTTTCTTCAAATAATCTCGTCACAACTTGCAAACCTGCACCAAGTCAGCCCGTCAAAAAATCAAGTATCCTGTTGGAAGCCTTGACATTGGCAAAATCAAATAAAGGGCACCCTGATCTTTGATAGTATCTCTGATAGAAATTAAACACAATGCACTGGTTTGTTCAGCCAGTTCCTTTACAGTTCCTCATTTATCAAGTTTGAGGCATTGACGTGACATGTAGAGATTGTAGAGTTTACCAAGAGTGTTTGAAGGCAGCTATCATGTGTATCAGGAACAGATGAGCTTGCACCAATATTCCATGGTTCTCACCAAGGTATGAATCCACACTTTACAGGGCTCTGCAGCCATTTCATTACCACCAATTGAATCCCAGGAATTTACTATGAGACGCAAAGACGAGGAATTCTGCAGATGCTGGAAATTCAAGCAACACACATCAAAGTTGCTGGTGAACGCTGCAGGCCAGGCAGCATCTCTAGGAAGTGGTACAGTCGACGTTTCAGGCCGAGACCCTTCGTCAGGACTAACTGAGGGAAGAGCTAGTAAGAGATTTGAAAGTGGGAGGAGGAGGGGGTATCCAAAATGATAGGAGAAGACAGGAGGGGGAGGGATGGAGCTAAGAGCTGGACAGGTGATTGGCAAAAGGGATATGAGAGGATCATGGGACAGGAGGCCCAGGGAGAAGGAAAACGGGGGGGGGGGGAATAAAACCCAGAGGATGGGCAAGGGGTATAGTCAGAGGGACAGAGGGAGAAAAAGGAGAGAGAGAGAAAGAATGTGTGTATAAAAATAAATAACAGATGGGGTATGAGGGGGAGGTGGGGCATTAGCAGAAGTTTGAGAAGTCAATGTTCATGCCACCAGATTGGAGGTTACTCAGATGGAATATAAGGTGTTGTTCCTCCAACCTGAGTGTGGCTTCATCTTTACAGCGGAGGAGGCCGTGGATAGACATATCAGAATGGGAATGGGATGTGGAATTAAAATGTGTGGGCACTGGGAGATCCTGCTTTCTCTGGCGGACAGAGCGTAGGTGTTCAGCAAAACAATCTCCCAGTCTGCGTCGGGTCTTGTCAATATATAGAAGGCCACATCAGGAGCACCGGACACAGTATATCACCCCAGCCGGCTCACAGGTGGAGTGTTGCCTCACCTGGAAGGACTGTCTGGGGCCCTGAATGGTGGTAAGGGAGGAAGTGTAAGGGCATGTGTAGCACTTGTTCCGCTTACAAGGGTAAGTACCAGGAGGGAGATCAGTGGGGAGGGATGGGGGGGACGAATGGACAAGGGAGTCGCGTAGGGAGCGATCCCTGCGGAAAGCGGGTGGGGGGGAACGGAAAGATGTGCTTAGTGGTGGGATCCCATTGGAGGTGGCAGAAGTTACAGAAAATAATATGTTGGACCCAGAGACTGGTGGGGTGGTAGGTGAGGACCAGGGGAACCCTATTCCTAGTGGGTGTGCTATCTCCTTCTCGCAATTCCTCCGTCTCCGCCGCATCTGCTCTCAGGATGAGGCTTTTCATTCCAGGACGAGGGAGATGTCCTCCTTTTTTAAAGAAAGGGGCTTCCCTTCCTCCACCATCAACTCTGCTCTTAAAACGCATCTGCCCCATTTCACGCACATCTGCTCTCACTCCATCCTCCCGCCACCCCACTAGGAATAGGGTTCCCCTGGTCCTCACCTACCACCCCACCAGCCTCCGGGTCCAACATATTATTCTCCGTAACTTCACCGCACATCTTTCCCTCCCCGCCTCTCTCTGCTTTCCACAGGGATTGCTCCCTACACAACTCCCTTGTCCATTCGTCCCTCCCATCCCTCCCCACTGATTTCCCTCCTGGCACTTATCCTTGTAAGCGGAACAAGTGCTACACGTGCCCTTACACTTCCTCCCTTACCACCATTCAGGGCTCCAAACAGTCCTTCCAGGTGAGGCGACACTTCACCTGTGAGTCGGCTGGGGTGATATACTGCGTCCGGTGCTCCTGATGTGGCCTTCTATATATTGGCGAGACCTGACGCAGACTGGGAGACCGTTTTGCTGAACACCTACGCTCTGTCCGCCAGAGAAAGCAGGATCTCCCAGTGGCCACACATTTTAATTCCACATCCCATTCCCATTCTGATATGTCTATCCATGGCCTCCTGTACTGTAAAGATGAAGCCACACTCAGGTTGGAGGAACAACACCTTATATTCCGTCTGGGTAGCCTCCAACCCGATGGCATGAACATTGACTTCTCAAACTTCCGTTAATGCCCCACCTCCCCCTCATACCCCATCCGTAATTTATTCATATACGCACATTCTTTTTCTCTCTCTCTCCTTTTTCTCCCTCTGTCCCTCCGACTATACCCCTTGCCCATCCTCTGGGTCCCCCCCACCTTGTCTTTCTCCCCGGACCTCCTGTCCCATGATCCTCTCATATCCCTTTTGCCAATCACCTGTCCAGCTCTTGGCTCCATCCCTCCCCCTCCTGTCTTCTCCTATCATTTCGGATCCCCCTCCCCCTCCCACTTTCAAATCTCTTTCTAGCACTTCCTTCGGTTAGTCCTGACGAAGGGTCTCGGCCCAAAATGTCGACTGTACCTCTTCCTAGAGATGCTGCCTGGCCTGCTGCGTTCACCAGCAACTTTGATGTGTGTAACTTATTATGAGAACGCAATTGTCCTTGATCACATTGAATGAATGTGGTTAATGTGAAGGGCCGATGAAAGAAAGGATCTCTGCAGAATGAGAATGCAGAGAAGGTTTTATATTTTCTCAGTATGTGTAATGTTACCAAAACCACATGTGCTGCTCCACCCCCCCCCCCACCCCGACTGTCTGCCCTATGGGGTTGGCAGTGGGAATCTGTGTGAGGGTACCTCATTTTCCAGCCGGTGCAATTGATGTTCCTTTGGATGGTATGGGGCTGGCCCTTTGCAAATCAAACCTAACAAAGCCTGAAAGGTTCCTTTACACTTTTGGGTACAAGCACTTGAGTTGGATCCGTCTGACCTGAAACAGTCTGACTAATTTTGTGGAGATTTGCTGTTTGATGGATGACCTTATTTATCATTTGTGGATGATATAGCACAGAAACAGGCTCTTTAGCCCACTTGGTCGATGCCAGTAAAGCTTGTCCCATTCAAAGTAAATTTATTGTCATAGCCCATACTGTATATGTCAGCATATACTACATTGAGATTCATTTTCTTGCAGATATTTACAGGACAATAAAGAAATATGAAACAGTTTATGAAAAACTATACATAACAAAGAATGACAAACATCCAAAGTGCAAAAGAACACAAATCGTGCGAATACTTAAAAAAACGTAAATAAATAATACAGAGAACATGAGTTGTTGAGTCCTTGAACATGAGTCAATAGATTGTAGGGCCAGTTCTGCATGGAGGTGAATGAAGTTATCCATGCTGTTTCAACAGCCTGAGGCTGTATAGTAATAACCGTTCTTGAACCTGATGGTGTGAGACCTAATGGGTGACTGGGTGGAGATATGTCTCTACCAAAGGAGGTGTAAGGCGCTCCTTCCTTCTGCTAGCCTGCAGGTCTCCCTTAAGCACATGCCTAGCCCACTCGATCAGTGTCGCAGGAGGTGGATGGTCGTATGTGCAGCTGGTGGTGCGTAACACATGTGCTAGTTATGTGACCACTGATGCCAGGCAGACAGCCTCTGAAGAGCATTGATAATGATTGGGACCACCCGTCTTGTAAAAACACTGCCCAGAAGAAACCAATGGCAAACCACTTCAGTAGAAAAGTTTGCCAAGACAGTCATGGCCATGAGAACATGATCGCCCGTGTCATACATCATGGCACATTATGATGTTGATGATAGTGGGACCTAAGGCTCCCATACCTTCCGCCCGATAGTAGTAGTGAGAGGAGAGCAAGGCCTGGATGGTGGGGGTCCTTGATAATAGACGCTGTTTTCTTGTGGCATCGCTCCTAGTAGACGTACACAATGGTGGGGAGGGCTTTGCCTATTTTGGATATCCACCAGTTTTATGTAGGCTTTTCCATTCCTGGGCATCGATGTTTCCATACCAGGCCTGATGCAACCAGTCAGAATACTCTCCATTCTGCTGCATCCATAGAAGTTTGTTAAATTTTTAAATGACTTGCCAAATCTTTTCAAACATCTAAGAAAGTGGGGGCACTCTCGTGCCTTCTGTGTGATGGAACTTATGTGCTGGTTCGAGGCCAGATTCTCTGATATAATAACGCCAAGAGATTTAAAGTTACTGACCCTCTCCATCTGATTCCCTAAAACTCATGAACCTCCATTTTTTTCATCCTGTAGTCAATAATCAGCTGTTTGGTTTTGCTAATCTTGAGTGAGAAGTTGTTGTTATGGCACCATTCAAACAGATCTTCAGTCTCCCTCCTATGTGGTGATTCTCACTACCTTCGATTTAGCCAACCACAGTGGTGTCATCAGCAAACTTAAATAGAGCATTGGATTTGTACTTAGCCACACAATCATAGGTGTAAAGTGAGAAGAACAGGGTGCTAAACACACATTCTAGTGGTGCACCTGGCCTGATGGTGATTGTGGAGGAGATATTGTTGCTAATCCATACTGACTAGGGTCTGCATGCACAAGGAGGTATCAAGACCCAGGTCTTTGAGCTTAGTGATTAGATTCAAGGGATGATGGTATTAGATACTGAGCTGTAGTCAATGAAGAACATGTGTATGTATGCATCTTCACTGTCCAGAAGTTTCAGAGCTGAGCAAAGAGCCAATGAAGTGGCATCTGCTGTTGATTTGTGATGGTGGGCACATTGGAATTGCTCCAAGTCCCTCCTCAAGGAGGAGTTGATGGGTTTCATGACCATGTTCTTGAAGCACAGTGGATGTGAGTGCTACTGAACAATAGCCATCGGAGCAGGTTACCATGTTCTTCTCAATCACTGGTACGATTGAAGCCTTCTTTAGACATGTTGCAATCTCAGACTGCCGAAGTGAGTGGTTAAAAATGTCAGTAAACACTCCAGCCAGTTGATCAGCATGGGTCTTCTGTAGCTGGCCAGGTACACTGTCGGGGCCAGATGCTTTCCATGGGTTCATCCTCCTGAAAGATGCTATCATGTCAGCCTCAGAAACCGAAATCACAAGGTTACTGGGGGCTGTGGGGGTTCATAAACATGTTCTGTTGGTCAAAGTGGACATAAAAGGTATTGAGCTCATCTTGGAGTGAACCCCTGCTGTTGTTTATGTCACTTGTTTTTTTTCCAGGAGGTGATGGCATTCAAGCCCCTGCCACAGCTGCCCAGCATCCTGCTGTGATTCCACTTTAGGCCCAAACTGCCACTTCGCACATGAAGTGACCTTCTGGAGGTCACACCTGGACCTCTTGTACCGACCTGACTGCCAGCCCTCAGCAGACTGTGGATCTCTTAATTCATCAAGGACTTCTGGTTGGGGAAGGTTCTGAATGATTCTGTAGGTACACACTCATTCACAAGATTCTCAGTTACAACCATGGCATATTCTTTTTTTTTCTCTGATAAGAAATGGAACACAGCACAGACCACCGACTCGAAGCATTCATACGGCAGCTTCGCTGCCTCCTATGAACATCTCTTTGTTGTCCTCACCTCTTACTCTTCAGTCTCTGCCTATGTGCAGATAGGAGAAGGACAGCCAGATGATTGGATTTCCTGAAATGAGGTTGATGGATGGAACGGTAGGTGTAGTTGACGGTTGTGTAGCAGAGGTTGAGTGTGTTGGGCCCTTTGCTGCAGCAGGTGATATGCTGTTGGTAGTAGGGCAGAGATTTCTTCAGTCTGGCCTGGTTGAAGTTGCTGACAAGGATGTGAAAAGCGTCAGGGTAGGCTGCTTCTTGCTTGTTAACCATGACACTCAATACATCCAGTGCTAGCTTGACATCTGCGGTTGGGAGAATGGTCTCTCGGTAAGTAGAATGGTCAGCACTTAATCATTTCATGTTATAGATCAGGAGCAACGAGAAACCAATGTGTCCAAGCATTTTCCTATGAAGCATTTTCCTACATTTGGTCTGTATCCTTCCAACACTTTCCTATCCATGAACCTATAAAAATACCTTTTAAATGTTGCTAATATTCTTCCCTCAATCACTTCCTCTGGCAGCCTATTCCCACCCTATTCAAATATGCAATCCTCTGCTCTCTCCTCATCAAACAATACTCCATATCTAGGCCTGCAAATGAGGGCAGTGGTCTTTGAGGGGTTCTAGCAGAGTGACCTCCTCCTTGCAAAGGCCAGATTGCAGCTCTCAGACACCTCCTCATACCTACCCTTGGACCCTAACCCCACCAGGCCACTGTCTCCCAGAACATCTAAGCACATTCCACCAGGCTCCAGGATATCACTGGAAAGGCACCCCCCCCCCCCACTATTGAACACACCTACCAGGAGCACTGCCACAAGAAAGCATTATCCATCATCAAGGACCCCCACCATCCAGGCCTTGCGCTCTTTTCACCCTATTTAATTGAGGCAAACACCTTCAGCAATCACCCCAGTTCCAAGATGAACCAGAAACGCTCAAACGTTATATTTCCATGTTAACTAAGAATAAATAACAATTTGCCAATTTGCTGCGTTGCATTCTCCCAGAATCCTTTTCAATCTTTGCCTGAGAAAGTCTTTGAAGCAAGTATATGGCATAATGGATCACTGACTAGAAAGGTCATCTTATCTGATAAACGCTGTGACAAGTGATTGGATCGTGATTAAACAAGTGAAATTGATTGAATTGACTTTATTTATTTCTTACATCCTTCACATACATGAGTAAAAATCTTTATGTTATGTCTCCGTCTAAATGTGCAATCATAGTAATTTATAGTAACTTATAATAAATAGAACAGTCAATGTAACATAGAAATACACTCAAATCAGCGTGAGTTAATCAGTCTGATGGCCTGGTGGAAGGAGCTGTCCCGGAGACTGTTGGTCCTGGCTTTTATGCTGCGGTACTGTTTCCTGGACGGTAGCAGCTAGAATAGGTTGTGGTTAGGATGACTTGGGTCCCCAATCATCCTTAGCGCTCTTTTTTCACACCTGTCTGTGTAAATGTCCTGAAACATGGGGAGTTCACAACTACAGATGCGCTGGGCTGTCCGCACCACTCACTGCAGAGTCCTGTGATTAAGGGAGGTACAGTTCCCATACCAGGCAGTGATGCAGCCAGTCAGGATGGAATCATTTGCGCCCCTGTAGAAAGTTCTTAGGATTTGGGGGGCCCATACCAAATTTTCTCACCTGTCTGAGGAGAAAGAGGTGCTGTTGTGCCTTTTTCACCACACAGCCGGTATCTACAGACCACATGAGGTCCTCGGTAATGTGGATGCTGAGGAATTTGAAGCTGTTCACCCTCTCAACCCCAGATCCATTGATGTCAATAGGGGTTAGCCCGTCTCCATTCCTCCTGTAATCCACAACCAGCTCCTTTGTTTATGTGACATTGAGGGAGAGGTTGTTTTCTTGACACCACTGTGTCAGAGAGATGACTTCTTCCCTGTAGGCCACCTCGTTATTGTTTGAGATTGGGCCAATCAATGTAGAGTTGTCAGCAAATTTATTTAGCAGATTAGAGCCATGGGTGGCGACACAGTCATACAGGGAGTAAAGGAGAGGACCTAGGATACAGCCCTGAGGGGCTCCTGTGCTGAGAGTCAGAGGGGCAGAGGTGTGGGAACCCACTCTTACCACCTGCCGGCGATCTGACAGGAAGTCCAGGATCCAGCTGCACAAGGCAGGGAGTATTATGACAGAGCATTTCCCAGAGATGAAAGCATTCAAACTCACAGTGTGTAAGACAATGAAACCCTAGGATAAAGGAGCAGAAATAGGCTATTCGGCCCATTGAGTCTGCTCCACCATTCAATCATGGCTGATTTTATTTCTCAATCCTGTCCTCATACCTTTTCCTTGTAACCCTAAACCCTGTTACCAATAATGAACCTAGCAATCTCTGCCTTAAATATACCCAATACTTGTGTAGCCCCCCCCGGCCACCCTCAGGGTCGCTGGGATCGCTGTCGTCTAGGGAAACAGCCTCGGCCCCACCAAAGTGTTTAATTCACCTGTGTGGATGCTCTGTGAAGTACCCCACCCCACCCAAACAACAGACAACACACCAGATGCAATTAAATGATTTACAGTTCATAGACATCACTGGAACTATATAATTAAAAGAGAATAAAATATAAAAAGAAAATAAAAGGCGCCACACTTATCAAAGTTCAATCTCTTCGTGCACAAAAACCGTTGGAGCTCAAGGACCTTCTTCTTCACCCTGTGACCCCCTCGGACCACCTCGACCGGCCGCCTGGGACCAACAATGGTGGTCGACCAGACGCTCCACACGAGCCCGTCTCCGTCTCCTCGCCGAACGTCCCGCTCGGGGTCCGACCCTGTTAGCGGACTCACAGCACCTCGTCCATCCTCTGTCTCGCTCTCCCGCCTTCTGCCCCAAAACCCCGCGCATACAGTATCTTCAAATACACCAAAACCATAACAACTATCCCAATTGGTTAATAGCACACTATTATCAGACTCTAAAGCAAAAACAAACTGTTAGCGCAAACTTTCTCAGTGTTTAACACAACAAAGCCGCATTCCCCAGATTAACATAACAAAGACGCCATTTTAATTAGCCTCCGCAGTAACATAAAAATCGAAAGCCCCTTGCACTTGTCGTCCACTGCTCTCTGTAGCAATGAATTCCACACATTCATCACTGTCTGGCTAAATAAAATTCCACCTCATCTCAGATCTAAAGGGAAGTCACTTTATTCTGAGGTTGTGCCCTCAATCCGAGACTTTCTCACTAATGGAAACATTGTCTCCGCAGCCACTCTATCCATGTCTTTCAGTACAGTACTAGGTTGGTTTCAATGAGATTCTCTCCTTATCCTCGATAGAATGGATATGAAGAGGATGTTTCTTATGGTGGGGAGACCAGAGGACACAGCCTCAGAACAGAGGGGTGTCTTTTCAGAACAGGGATGAGGAGGAATTTCTTTAGCCAGAAAGAGTTGAATTTGTCAAATTTGTCGCCACAGGCAGTTATACAGTCAGCAGAGATTGATAGATTCTTGATTAGGTGGAGCATGAAGAGAAATAGGGAGAGGGCAGGAGATAGGAGCTGAGAGGGGAAAATGGATCAGCCATGACGAAATGGTGGAGAAGACTCACTGGGACAAATGGCCTAATTCATGAGAAATAGATCTTATGGTCTTGTGGTCATCCTTCTGAAGAGTGCAGGAGGGAGTCTGTCAGTTCTCCATCTGGTTCAGGGGAGATATTTACCACGCTTACCTGTGAAACAGTCATGCACACCACTCTGCTCATCAGCAATTAGGGATGGGCAATAAATGATGCCCACCTGAAAAATAAATGTCGCCACACTCTCTCCTCTGTGCATGTTCCTGTGTCTAATTTTTCCAACTGACTTTGGAATATCTTTATTCTTCTCCACAGCAGGATATTCTATGCCCCAACAATGAATTAAAAGTATTATATATGAATGCACGGAGTATAAGAAATAAAGTTGATGAGCTTGAGACACAGCTGGAAATTGGTAAGTATGATGTTGTGGGAATAGTAGAGATATGGCTTCAAGTGGACAGAGCCTGGGAAATGAATATTCAAGGGTATGCATCCTATCGAAAGGACAGACTGATGGGCAGAGGGGGTGGGGTGGCTCTGTTGGTGAAGAATGATATTCAGTCCCTTGCAAGGGGGGACCTAGAATCAGGAGATGTAGAGTCAGTATGGATAGAACTGAGAAATTCTAAGGGTAGAAAGACCCTAATGGGAGTTATCTACAGGCCCCCAAATAGTAGTCTGGATGTAGGGTGTAAGTTGAATCAAGAGTTAAAATTGGCATGTCGCAAAGGTAATGCTACAGTTGTTATGGGGGATTTCAACATGCAGGTAGACTGGAGGAATCAGGTTGGTACTGGACCCCAAGAAAGGGAGTTTGTGGAGTCCCTCCGAGATGGATTCTTAGAACAGCTTGTACTGGAGCCTACCAGAGAGAACACAATTCTAGATTTAGTGTTGTGCAATGAACTGGATTTGATCAGGGACCTTGAGGTAAAGGAGCCATTAGGAGGTAGTGACCATAATATGATAAGTTTTAATCTACAATTTGAGAGGGAGAAGGGAAACTCAGAAGTGTCAGTATTATAGTTGAACAAAGGGAACTATGGTGCTATGAGGGAGGAGCTGGCCAAAGTTCAATGGAACAATACCCTAGAAGGGATGACAGTGGAACAGCAATGGCAAGTGTTTCTGGGAATAATGCGGAAGGTGCAGGATCAGTTCATTCCAAAGAGGAAGAAAAATCCTAAGGGGAGTAAGGGGAGGCCGTGGCTGACAAGGGAAGTAAAGGACAGTATAAAAATAAAAGAGAAGAAGTATAACATAGTAAAGACGAGTGGGAAGCCGGAGGATTGGGAAACTTTTAAAGAGCAACAGAAGGTAACTAAAAAGTCAATACGCAGAGAAAAAATGAGGTACGAAGGTAAACTAGCCAAGAATATAAAGGAGGCTAGTAAAAGCTTCTTTCGGTACGTGAAAAGGAAAAAAATAGTTAAGACCAAAATTGGGCCCTTGAAGACAGAAACGGGTGAATTTATTATGGGGAACAAGGAAATGGCAGACGAGTTAAACAGGTACTTTGGATCTGTCTTCACTAGGGAAGACACAAACAATCTTCCAGATATAATAGTGGCCAAAGGACCTAGGGTAATGGATGAACTAAAGGAAATTTATATTAGGCAGGAAATGGTGTTGGATAGACTATTGCGTCTGAAGGCTGATAAGTCCTCGGGACCTGATGGTCTACATCCCAGGGTAATTAAGGAGGTGGCTTTAGAAATCGTGGACACATTGGTAATCATTTTCCAATGTTTTATAGATTCAGGATCAATTCCTGTGGATTGGAGGGTGGCTAAAGTTGTCTCTCTCTTCAAGAAGGGAGCAAGAGAGAAAACAGGGAATTATAAGTCGGGAGGAGAAGATGGCAGCGCGCCTGCGTGTGCGCAGCCCTCCGGTGAAAAATGATATTGTATCTGTTAAATAGGAGCCGTGGTCAATTCTGACTTGATGGAGAATGGACGTGAAAGCACAGAGGAACATCTGGAGAAATTTCTGAAACGCCCGTTCGCTGCTGTCGTTACTGTGTGGTCGGGAATCTTTTGGAGAGTAGTCTTCAAAATCCCCGGCCTTACCTGCTTTTGGCGGCCGAGAAGGAGGTGGAATCGTTCGGACAGAGATGCCGCTCAGTACTCGGTGTCGGAGAGCTGATCAGAGCTCGAAGTTTTCGGATGACTCAGAGTCGGATTGTGGTCGACATGGCAGGGAGAGTTTTTCTTCCTTCTCCCATCTGCGTGAGATGTGGGACATTTGAGAACCTTTGAACTTTACTGTGCTCATGGACTTCTTCATCAAGTTATGGTATTGTTGCACTGTTTGTAACTATATGTTATAATTCTGTGGTTTTGTCAGTTTTTTCAGTCTTGGTCTGTCCTGTGTTTTGTGATTTCACACTGGAGGAAATAATGTATCATTTCTTAATGCATGCATTACTAAATGACAATAAAAGAGGACTACCTGTCTTCATAATCTAATAGACTGGTTAGCCTGACGTCGGTGGTGGGAAAGATGCTGGAGTCAATTATAAAAGATGAAATTACGACACATCTGTATAGCAGTAACAGGATCGGTCCAAGTCAGCATGGATTTACGAAGGGGAAATCGTGCTTGACTAATCTTCTGGAATTTTTTGAGGATGTAACTATGAAAATGGACAAGGGAGAGCCAGTGGATGTAGTGTACCTGGACTTTCAGAAAGCCTTTGATAAAGTCCCACAGAGAAGATTAGTGGGCAAAATTAGGGCACATGGTATTGGGGGCAGAGTACTGACATGGATTGAAAATTGGCTGGCTGACAGAAAACGAAGAGTAGCAATTAACAGGTCCCTTTCGGAATGGCAGGCGGTGACCAGTGGGATATCGCAGGGTTCAGTGCTGGGACCACAGCTGTTTACAATATACATTAATGATTTAGATGAGGGAATTAGAAGTAACATTAGCAAATTTGCCGATGACACAAAGGTGGGTGGCAGTGTGAAATGTAAGGAGGATGTTATGAGAATGCAGGGTGACTTGGACAGGCTGAGTGAGTGGGCAGATGCATGGCAGATGCAGCTTAATGTGGATAAATGTGAGGTTATCCACTTTGGTAGTAAGAACAGGAAGGCAGATTATTATCTAAATGGAGTCAAGTTAGGAAAAGGGGAAGTACCACGAGATCTAGGTGTTCTTGTACATCAGTCACTGAAAGCAAGCATGCAAGTACAGCAGGCTGTGAAGAAAGCTAATGGCATGCTGGCCTTCATAACAAGGGGAATTGAGTATAAGAGCAAAGAGGTCCTTCTGCAGCTGTACAGGTCACTGGTGAGACCACACCTGGAGCACTGTGTGCAGTTTTGGTCTCCAAATTTGAGGAAGGACATTCTTGCTATTGAGGGAGTGCAGCGTAGGTTCACGAGGTTAATTCCTGGGATGGCGGGACTGTCATATGTTGAAAGATTGGAGCAACTGGGCTTGTATACTCCGGAATTTAGAAGGTTGAGAGGGGGTCTTATTGAAACATATAAGATTATTAAGGGATTGGACACGCTGGAGGCAGGAAGCATGTTCCCGCTGATGGGTGAGTTCAGAACCAGAGGCCACAGTTTAAGAATAAGGGGTAGGCCATTTAGAATGGAGTTGAGGGAAAACTTTTTCACCCAGAGAGTGGTGGATATGTGAAATGCTCTGCCCCAGAAGGCTGTGGAGGCCAAGTCTCTGGATGCTTTCAAGAAAGAGATGGATAGAGCTCTTAAAGATAGCGGAATCAAAGGTTATGGGGATAAGGCAGGAACTGGATACTGATTGTGGATGATCAGCCGTGATCACAGTGAATGGCGGTGCTGGCTCAAAGGGCCAAATGGCCTACTCCTGCACCTATTGTCTATTGTCTACTAACTCTTCCTCAGCTCCTTCGGTGATAATTTGGACATATGAAATTTTCTTTCCTGATCCACTGAAGGAAAACACTTCCTAAGTTTAACCCCTTCTGAAATCCCCTTTGAACTAACTCTATTGCTGTGAAAATCTCCTGCATGACCAGGACCTCCTTCTGAAGGGTGCAGGAGGGATCAGAGTCTGAAGCACTGACATACGTTGTGAAATTTGTTAACTTTGCGGCAGCAGTACAATGTAATACATGACAATAAGAAACGGTGAATTACAGTAAGTATGCATATATGTATGAAATAGTTAAATTACATAAGTAGTGCAAAAATATAGCGAGGTAGTGTTCACGGGTTCAATGCCCATCCAGAAATTGGATGTCAGAGGGGAAGAAACTGTTTGTGAGTTGTTGAGTGTGTGCCTTCAGGCTTCTGTACCGGATGTTATCAATGAGAACAAGGCATGATGGGAGTCCTTGACGATGGATGTCGCCTTTTTGAGGCATCGCTCCTGGATACTGTGAAGGCTAGCGCCCATGATAGAGCTGACTGAGTTCATATCTTTCTGCAGCTTCTTTTGATTCCATGCGGTAGTGCCCCACCCCATGCCAGACGATGATGCAGCCAACTAGAATGCTCTCCACGGTACATATGTAGAAACTTGCATGTGTTTTTTGTGACATACCAAATCTCAAACTCCAAGTGAAATACAGCCACTGATTTGTTTGCCTTCTTTGTAGCTGCATCAATATGTTGGGCCCAGGAATCAGAATCAGGTTTATTATCACTGGCATGTGACGTGAAATTTGTTAACTTAGCAGCAGCAGTTCAATGCAAAACATAATCTAGCAGAGAGAGAGAAAAAAATAAAATAAAACATCATAATAATAAATAAACAAGTAAATTCAATGACATATATTGAATAGAGTAAAAAAAAGTGCAAAAAAGAAATACTGTATATTTTTTAAACAAGTGTGGTCATGTCCAAAGCTTCAATGTCCATTTAGGAATCAGATTGCAGAGGGAAAGAAGCTGTTCCTGAATCTCTGAGTGTGTGTCTTCAGGCTCCTGTATCTCCTGCCTGATGGTAACAGTGAGAAAAGGGCATGCCCTGGGTGCTGGAGGTCCTTAATAATGGACGCTGCCCTTCTGAGACACTGCTCCTTGAAGTGGGCACTTTGTCGGCTAGTGTCCAAGATGGAGCTGACTAGATTTGCAACCTTCTGCAGCTTCTTTCGGTCTGTGCAGTAGCCCCGCCATACCAGGCAGTGATGCAGCCTGTCAGAATGCTCTCCACGGTATATCTATTGAAGTTTTTGAGTGTATTTGTTGACATGCCAAATCTCTTCAAACTCCTAATAAAGTATAGCTGCTGTCTTGCCTTCTTTATAACTACATCAATATGTTGAGACCAGATTAGATCCTCAGAGATCTTGACACCAGGAGCTTGAAACTGTTCACTCCTGATCCCTCTGTGAGGATTGATATGTGTTCCTTCGTCTTACCCTTCCTGAAGTCCACAATCAGCTCTTTTGTCTTACTGACGTTGAGTGCCAGGTTGTTGCTGCGACACCACTCCACTAGTTGGCATATCTCACTCCTGTACGCCGTCTCGTCACCACCCGAGATGCTGCCAACAGTGGTTGTATTGTCAGCAAATTTATAGATGGTATTTGATCTGTGCCTAGCCACACAGTCATGTGTATACAGAGGGTAGAACAGTGGGTTGAGCACACACCTCTGAGGTGCGCCGATGTTTATCGTCAGCGAGAAGGATATGTTATCACCAATCCGCACAGATTGTGGTCTTCCAGTTAGGAAGTCGAGGATGCAATTGCAGAGGGAGGTACAGAGGCCCAGGTTCTGCAACTACTCAATCAGGATTGTGGGAGTGATGGTATTAAATGCTGACCTATGGTTGATGAACAGCATCCTGACATAGGTGTTTGTGTTGTTCAGGTGATCTAAAGCCGTGTGGAGAGCCATTGAACTATTGTGGTGATAGGTAAATTGCAATGGGTCCAGGTCCTTGCTGATGCAGGAGTTCAGTCTAGTCATAACCAACCTCTCAAAGCATTTCATCACTGTCGATGTGAATGCTACCAGGCGATAGTCATTAAGGCAGCCCACATGCACTGGTATAATTATTGCCTTTTTGAAGCAAGTGGGAACTTCTGCCTGTAGCAGTGAGAGGTTGAAAATGACCTTGAATACTCCCGCTAGTTGGTTGGCACAGGTTTTCAGAGCCTTACCAAGTACTCCACTGGGACCTTCTGCCTTGTGAGGGTTCATTCTCTTTAAAGACCGTCTAACATTGGCCTCTGAGACGGAGATCACGGGGTCATCAGGTGTAGCAGGGATCTTCACAGCTGTAATTGTATTCTCCCTTTCAAAGTGGGCATAGAAGGCAGTGAGTGAAGCATCGCTGCCATTCATACTATTGGGTTTCATTTTGTAGGAAGTAATGTTTTGCAGACCCTGCCAGAGTTGCCGTGCATCTGATGTCGCTTTCAACCTCGTTCAAAATTGTCTCTTCGCCCTTGAAATAGCCCTCTGCAAATCATACCTGGTTTTCTGGTACAGGCCTGTGTCGCCAGGCTTAAATGCCACAGGCCTAGCCTTCAGCAGACGACATACCTCCTGGTTCATCCACGGCTTTTGGTTTGGCAAAGTACAGCAAATCTTTGTAGGCACACCACAGTCATCCACACAGGTCCACACAGATCCTCAGAGATGTTGACATCCAGGGACTTGGAATTGCTCACCCTTTCCACTTCAATCTGATATGAGTGCTGTTCACACTTCTCCTGCAAACAGAACTGTTCAACCTTATTCCATAGGCACAGAGACCCAGGGTAGAAATTTCATGAAAACCAGCTTTTAGCAGTAGCAGTACAGTGTGTTACCATGACAACTGACACTTTGTTTAATCTGATCACTGGGTACACGAACAATGAAAATTGTATGTTTCTTTTAAGGAGAAACATTTCAGTGATCATTTAATTCCCTTACCACAGGGTGTTGTGTCACTTTAAATATATTTCCAACACAAATATGATAGGGACAGACAAGTTAGGAAAGCATTTAATTGGAGTAAGGGGAAATATGAGGCTATCAGGCAGGAACTTGGAAGTATAAATTGGGAACAGATGTTCTCAGGGAAATGTACAGCAGAAATGTGGCAAATGTTCAGTGGATATTTGCATGGGGTTCTGCATAGGTATGTTCCAATGAGACATGGAAAGGATGGTAGGGTACAGGAACCATGGTGTACAAAGGCTGTTGTAAATCTAGTCAAGATGAAAAGAAAAGCTTACGAAAGATTCAAAAAACTAGGTAATGATAGAGATCTAGAAGATTATAAGGCTAGCAAGAAGGAGTTTAAGAATGAAATTAGGAGAGCTCAAAGGGGCCATGAGAAGGCTTTGGCGGACAGGATTAAGGAAAACCCTAGGCATTCTACAGGTATGTGAGGAGCAAGAGGATAAGACGTGAGAAAATAGGACCTATCAAGTGTGACAGTGGAAAAGTGTGTATGGAACCGGAGGAGATAGCAGAGGTGCTTAATGAATACAGTATTCACTGCAGAAAAGAATCTTGACGATTGTAGGGATGACTTACAGCGAACTGAAAAGCTTGAGCATGTAGATATTAAGAAAGCGGATGTGTTGGAGCTTGCATCAAGTTGGATAAGTCACCGGGACTGGACGAGATACACCCCGGGCTACTGTGGGAGGCGAGGCAGGAGATTGCTGAGCCTCTGGCGATGATCTTTGCATCATCAATGGGGACAGGAGAGGTTCTGGAGGATTGGAGGGTTGCGAATGTTGTTCCTTTATTCAAGAAAGGGAGTAGAGATAGCCCAGGAAATTATAGACCATTGAGTCTTACTTCAGTGGTTGGTAAGTTGATGGAGAAGATCCTGAGAGGCAGGATTTATGAACATTTGGGGAGGCATTATATGATTCCAAATAGTCAACATGGTTTTGTTAAAGGCATGTCATATCTTACGAACCTGATTACGTTTTTTGAGGATGTGACTAAACACATTGATGAAGGTAGAGCAGTAGATGTAGTATATATGAATTTCAGCAAGGAATTTGATAAGGTACCCCATGCAAGTCTTATTGAGAAAGTAAGGAGACCTGGGATCCAAGGGGACATTGCTTTGTGGATCCAGAAATGGCTTGCCCACAGAAGGCAAAGAGTGGTTGTAGATGGGTCATATTCTGCATGGAGGCCAGTGGCCAGTGCTGTGCCTCAAGGATCTGTTCTGGGACCCCTACTGTTCATGACTTTTACAAATGACCCGGATGAGGAAGTGGAGGGATGGGTTAGTAAGTTTGCTGATGACACAAAGGTTGGGTGTGTGGTGGATAGCGTGGAGGGCTGTCAGAGGTCACAGCGGGACGTTGATAGGATGCAAAACTGGGCTAAGAAGTGGCAGATGGAGTTCAACACAGGTAAGTGTGAAGTGGTTCATTTTGGGAGGACAAATATGATGGCAGAATATATTATTACTCGTAAGAGTCTAGGCAGTGTGAAGGATCAGAGGGATCTTGGGGTCCGAGTCCATAGGACACTCAAAGCTGCTGCGCAGGTTGACCCTGTGATTAAGAAAGCATACGGTGCATTGGCCTTCATCAATTGTGGGATTGAGTTCAAGAGCTGAGAGGTAATGTTGCGGCTGTATAGGACCCTGGTCAGACCCCACATGGAGTACTGTGCTCAGTTCTGGTCACCTCGCGACAGGAAGGATATGGAAATCATAGAAAGGGTGCAGAGGAGATTTACAAGGATGTTTTCTGGATTGAGGAGCATGCCTTATGAGAATAGGTTGAGTGAACTCGGCCTTTTTTCCTTGGAGAGATGGAGGATGAGAGGCATTGATCGTGTGGATAGTCAGAGGCTTTTTCCCAGAGCTGAAATGCCTAGCACGAGGGTGCACAGTTTTAAGGTGCTTGAAGTAGGTACAAAGGAGATGTTAGGGGTAAGTTTTTTACGCAGAGTGCGTGAGTGTGTGGAATGTGCTGCCGGCGGTGGTGGTGGAGGCGGATACAGCGGGGTTTTTTAAGAGACTCCTGGACAGGTAGATGGAGCTTAGGAAAATAAAAGGCTATGGGAAACCTTTGGTAATTTCTAAGGTTAGGACATGCTCGGCACAGCTTTGTGGGCCAAAGGGCCTGTATTATGCTGTAGGTTTTCTATGTTTCTATGAAAAGTGAAGGGAATCAGGAAAGCCAGGAAGGCCCGTGAAATAACAAATAGGACCAAAGAGAATTCCAAACCATTCTAAACATACATTGAGCAAGAGGCTAGTGATGGAAAGTGCAGGGCCACTCAAACTCAAAAGAGAGAACATGAGTTTGGCGGAAAAGGGTGTGGATGATGTCCTAAATGTACCAGGAGAAGGACATTGAGGATTGTGAAATCAGTGTGGTCCGTACTAACATTCTCAGGCATTTTGAGATAAAGGAGAAGGTAGTGTTGGGCCTCTTAAAGAGCATTAAGGTAGAAATGTCCCCAGGACCTGATGTGATATGCTCCATATTATTGAGAGGCAAGCGAAGAGATTGCTGGGGCCTTGATCAGTATCATTTTGTCCTCTCTAGCCAAAAGTGAGGTCCTAGAGGACTGGTGAGTAACTAATGTTCTGTTGTTCAAGATGGGAAATTGGGATATTGTGGGAAACTATATTTAGACCGAGTGAGTGGTAAGGAAGCTATTGGAGAGGATTGTTAGGGATAGAATTTACAAGTATTTGGTAAAGCATGGTCTAATTAGGGGCAGAAAGACTGACTTTGTGCAGGTCAGGTCATGTCTTACTAAATTGATTGAGGTTTTCACTGAGATGGCAAAGGTTAATGAAGCTACAGCTGCAGATATTATCTATCTGCAAGCTCACCCAGAAAATTATAATACAACAGGATCAATGGTGACTTGGATATTTGGATTCAGAATTGGTTTGCTCATAGAAGACAAGGCATAGTTGTCGATGGGACTTCCTTTGGCTAGAGACCTGTGATTAATGCTGTTCTACAGGGGTCTTCAGCTGTTAGTGATATTCCCATATAACATGGATGAAAAAGCCGGGATTAATGCAGGGTGAGTGTAAACGGGTGGTAATAGATGGCATGGACCTGCGGAAAGAAGATCTACTTTCGTGCAGTATGGTTCGGTGATGCCACAATGCTGCATGTTGATGAGGGAGAAGGAGATTGAAGGATACCTAAGCAAAGTGTAGATAATGTGTGTTGGAAGGAAGCTCCAGCATTGGGGATCTTGTAGAGACTTCTCTAATCCACAGCAATCCCAAGCGTAGAACATGTCTGCAGGTCAGGAAATATTGAGTCAAAGATATTGATCTGGATGATGAACGTATAAGTGAACACAGGCAATTCAGCAGATGATAGAAATACTGAACAGCACACACAAAGTACCAGGGGAACTCAGAAAGTCAGGCAGCATCTATGCAAGGGACATTTTGGATTGAGACCCTTTGTCGAGACCTGAGCCTCCGGTCAGGCAAGGACAGGGATTCAGAAGGTGCCAGTGCAGAAACCACAGCCCATGCATTTGTCCAACAGCCCTGTCATTCTCACAACCTGTTTGGATGAGCAGAATTGCAGGCTGGAAGGGCGACCGTGACACAGGGGACATTCAGGTTCAGGGTGAAAAGGGATGTAGCAGTGATAAGGTACTTAGCGGTACGGTACAGGCTCTGCTTTCTGCAGCTGTGAAACTCGTGCCCTGAAGGCTGTACTGACTGCGTGGTGCAGTTCTACTTGAGGATGTCAGAGAACTTGGAATGGGAGGTAGAAGATCCCACTGTTATGGTCCATGTAGTTACCAAAGATATTGATAAGACTAAGAAAGAGGTTCTGTTGAGGTGTAGCAGCAGCTGGCGTGTAAATTAAAATGCAGGACCACACAGATTTAAAAAGGCCAGATCTTCAGGTTGTTAGCAATGCTCCACGTATAATGGCATCAGGTTAATCAGGATTTGAATACATGGCTAAGTGTTCAACATGGGAAAAGGACTCCAGTTCATGTGGCACCAGCACCAGTACTGAAGGAAGAGGGACGTTGAATCTTGCCTGAATTAACTGGTGACCAGAGTCCAACTGAACCCTAGTAAATCTGGTGATCTGAGTTTTAGTGGAAACATTAACCTTCACTTATTTATTTATTCATCTATTTTTATTTTATTGAGATACAGCATAGAGTAGGCCCTTCTGGCCCTTTGAGTTATGCTGCCAGCAATCCCACAATTTAACCCTGACCTAATCACGGGACAATTTACAATGACCAATTAACCCACAAAACGGTACATCTTTGGACTGTGGGAGGAACCCGGAGCACCCGAAGGAAACCCATGCAATTATGAGGTGAACATAAAACTCCTTACAGTCAGCAACAGGAATTGAGCCTGGGTTGCTGGTACTGTAAAGCGTTGAGCTAACCACTACGCTACTGTTCCACCCCTCTGTAAGGCTTCAGGTAGTTAAGTGTAAAGTGTCAAATCGGAGAAAGGCTATTTGTAAAATTATTGAGCATGAGCTTCAAAGTTCAAAGTAAATTTATTATCAAAGTATATAATGTCACCTTATTCCACCCCAAGAATCATTTACCTGCAGGCATTCATACTAAAACAAAGAAACACAATAGAATCGAATGAAAACTACACACAAAGACCAATGAACTACCAATCTGCAAAAGAAGGCAAACTGTGCAACTAAAAAAGTAATAAATAAATAAACACATAGATAGATAAACAAACAAATAAATCAATATATTGAGAACATGAGTTGTGGATTTCCTTGAAAGTGAGTCCGTTGGTTGTGGAATCAGTTCAGTGTTGAGGTAAGTGAAGTTATCCATGCCAGTTCAGGAGCCTGATGGTTGAGGGGTAATAATTGTTCCTAAACTTGGTGCTGTGGAACCTAAGTCTCCTGTACCCCCTTCCGGATGGCAGCAATGAGAAGAGAGTGTGGGCTGGGTGGTAGGGGTCTCTGATGATGGATGCTGCTTTGTTGTGACTGTGCTACTTGTAGATGTGCTCAATGGTGGGGAGTGCTTTTCCTGTGATGGACTGGGCCACATCTACTAATTTTTGTAGGCTTTTGTCATCCTTGGGCATTGGTGTTTCCATCCCAGGCCATGCTATAGCTTGCTGGGGATAGGAGATTGGGGGCAGCTCTTAGTGGATAAGTCTTAATTGACACATAGGAGTTCTTTAAAGGGCAGTTTGCCAGATTTCAAGACTTCAACACTGAATTCAGACACACATCACTAGGTTTAGGAAGCTTCTTTCCTACAGCCACCAGGTTTTGAACCAGTCTGCACAATGGAACAATGCAGACCACCTCTTCCACTGCCATGGACATGTCTCTGACTCGGTTCATGTTTGCGCTAATATCTTGCTTTGCACAATCCTTTTCTTCACTGTCCTATACAATTTATGGATAATTATGTTCTGCTTGTTTTATGAACCCAATGCCTGTGATGCAGCTGAAAGCAAGCTTTTCATTGCACCCGTAAGGAATGGTACTTGTCTTGATATCTCATGGTGCCAGGCCTAACATGGACGTAGAAACTTCTTTCCTGTTACCACATCCCATACTCCCTCAGCTGGTGAAGCAGAGTGGAACAACTACTAGGAACACTGAAAGTAGCAGAAGTTCAGACTGTACTCTGGCTGGGGACTTCAGTGCCAATCGAGCTGGCTGAATTCTGAAGGACTGGATGATCAGACTGGTTAACGCTAGAACGTGAGTGAACCACCTTGGGGATAAATCTGCATGATCTCCTCCTAACCATTCTACCTGTGGCAGATGTACCCCTCCACTAAAGTGACAACCACATCGTTGCTGTGGAGACACTATTCCAGCTTCACCTGATGCACTCCCTGCATTGTGATAGGGTGGTCTTGGGACAGCCATAGCTGCTGAGAGCTGGGCTAGTGTAAAGTAGTGCGGACCATCCACAGCAGAAGCAAACACTCCCACAACCTTGTCATCTTCAGATAAGGGAAGAACACATAGCAGTCTGCTTTGAGGGGTCAGAGGTAGAGAGAATGAGCACCTTTAAATTCCTAGTCACCAACATGCCAGAGGATCCATTGTGGTCTCAACACATTGATGCAATCACTTCTGGCAGCATCTATGAAAAAGAATAAACAGTTGGCATTTCGACCTTTCAACAGGACTGGAAAAAAAAGATGAGAAGATGAAGGGTCTCAGCCCGAAACATCGACTGCTGCTGTCCCGAAAGGGCACGTGAGTTACAGTGCACAGTGAAAGATGCACAACTAGCAAGGCTAAAGTAAAAATAACGTGATGATAGCCTTAGTCAGGAAAGTTGATAGTGCTAATGAGGATTAGGATTGGTATATTCAGGGGGTTGAACTGTATTGCAATGCTAACGATGTGGATGAGGTAAAGAAAGTCTCCACACTTCTTAGCTTCATGGGTGCCAGAATGTATAGTCTCTTATGCAGCTTAGTAACTCCAGAAAAGCCAGCAAACAAGATGTACGATGAAATTGTTGCAATCTTGCCAAATCACTTGAGAATGAAAGCATTTTTGAATACATTGCAGAACTGTGCAAACTTTCCCAATACTGTGACTTTAGAGATGGACTTTCTGATACATTAAAGGACAGGCTTCTATGTGGTATACATAGTCAAAGCCAAAAGAGTCAAAAGAGGCTACTGTTGGAAAGAGACCTAACCTTCGAACAGGCATTGACCATTGCAATATCATTAGAGATGGCAGCAAAGGACGGCTACAAACTACAGAAAAATAGTTTAGAATGTAAAATGCACAAAACGTCCCTGAATGGAACATAAAGCCAAAAATGTTATCGATATGGCAAATCCTCCCATGATGCAAATGACTGTTGGTTCAAAGAAAAGGTTGCAGAAAGTGTTGCAGACAAAGTCAGATAAAAAGCACAACCAAAGAGGAAAAACCACACATATTGAAAAGTTTCAAACACAAAACTAAAGAAATAAATAAAGTGACTAAATGTGAAACTGAATCAGACAACACAGAGTCTGACACAGGTGAGCTGTCATGCCTGGAACTGCATAGCATTACTGAAGCAGATTGCAAAATCATATGGACCACAACAGATGTGTCTGGTGTAAAACTGAAAATGGAGCTGGATACAGTATTAGCTTTGTCTGTAATTTCAGAGGCTGACTGCAAAAGACTGATTTCTAAGCTACCTTTAAAAAAGACCTTGGTGATGCTAAAGACCTACACAGGCAAAAAAGTGATTTGCAAAGGCAAACTGTAAGTGAATGTGAGATACAAGGCAAGACCCAGCAGTTAGAGCTTTATATGTTGAAAAGTGAAGGGCCAGCACTTTTTGGATATGAATGGTTGAGAAAAATTCTACTAGACTGGTACACAATTTAGCTCTCAATGTACCATCAACAGGCAACTGCAGCCCAAATGGTAGCACTAACCAGAGACTATTACAGCTAAATATTAACGAGAAGGTGCTTGAGAAGGGTATTGGTAAACTCAAAGGCATGAAGGGCAGAAGTGAACAGGATGAAGCAGCAACACCAAGATTCCATAAAGAGCATCCAGTGCCTTACGCACTACGTCCTAAAGAATATGTTGAAGTACAGAGCTTGGAGGCATCTGGCATTCTCTTTAAGGTTGAGTGGAGAGATTGGGCCACACCCACTGTCCTGTGATCAAGAAAGGGAAGGCCAGAGCCATTCACATATGTGGGATTTCAAAGTGAACATCAACCCAGTGCTGTGTACTGTGCAGTATCTCTTGCCACGAATAGAGAAATTTTTGCATCTTTGGCAGGCAGAGAGAGGTCTTCAAAGATTGACTTGTCACAAACCTATCTGCAAATGGAGATTGAGGAGTCAAGCAGGAAATTCCTCACAATCGACACTCATAAGAGACTGTTTCAGTATAATCATCTTGCCTTTGGCATCACTTCAGCTCCAGCAATGGACCAAGTGCTCCAAGATATCCCAGGAACACAATGCTACCTTGATGACATCAGTGTGACCAGCAAGAATGATGAAGAGCCCTTCCAGAACCTTGGTAAAGTACTTGCCAGGCTGAGTGAGTATGGTCTGCACACAAAGAGAGAGAAATGCGAGTTTTTCAAGAATGAAATTTCACATTGTGCACATGTCATTGACAAGCATGGCTTATATAAGTCACAAGAGAAGACTGAAGCAGTGCTACAGGAACCCAAACTGGAAAATGTGTTACAATTCAGGTCATACTTGGGCCTTGTAAACTAATACCACTGTTTTCTCCCAAACATTGCTACAGTGCTGTATCCATTGAATGTACTGTTACAGACAGGAGCAAAGTGAGAACGGTCAGAAAGATGTAAAAGAGTATTCAAGGAAACAAAATAATAACATCAGATGAACTGCTCACCTATTATGACCCATCGCTGCCCAGCAGACTGGTGTGCAATACATCTCCTTATGGCATTGATGCCATTTTGAAAGATGGATCTGAACATCTGATTGCATTTGCTTCAAGATCACTGATGAGCGCAAAACGCAATTACGCACAAATCGACCGCGAGGCTCTTAGTCTAGAATGGGGAATAAAGAAGTTCCACCACTACCTCTACGGACAAAAGTTTACTCTATTGACAGACCATCAGTCCCTTGTGTCCATTCTCAATCGCAGAAAGAGAACCCCAATGATGTCTGCTGCCCAGTTGCAACATAGGGCACTTTTCCTGGGAGCCATTCTTATGACATAGACTTCAAGGGTACCAAAACAACACAGCAACGCTGATGGTTTGTCATGTCTTACACTATTTGGAACTGAAGAAGAAAAATCTTCATACTGTGACCCAACAGAGGCGTTCCACACAGTATTGGTGGACCAGTTGCTGGTAACAAATTCTGAGATACAAAGAGGAACAAGGAATGATTCAAAATTGTCAAAAGTCAATGACATCGCCACGCAAAGATGGCCAGCTCATGGTAATCCCGTGTTTCCAGAGTCCTCAGCGAGATAAGACCAACTATCTGTGTGTCAAAGAATCATGATGTGTGGATTTCGTGTCGTGGCTCCCTCTAAATGGGCCACCAGAGTTAGAAAATCTTCATGAAGGCACCTGGGTACAGTCAAGATGAAGAGTCTCACCCAGAGCTACTTGTGGTGGCCAGGAATAGATAGACAGAATGCAAACTTGACCAAAAGCTGTTCAGGATGACACAAAGTTCAAAATATACCCCCACAGGCACATTTCATCCGTGGGAGTGGCCATCTTCAGTGCGGTGAAGTGCACATATTGACTTTGCTGGGCCATTCATGAACTTTGTGTTTCTGATTGCTGTGGATGCTCATTTGAAGTAGCCTGATTTCATACCAATGAAATCAACCATATCAGAAAAGACTGTTTCTGCTCTGAGGACTATCTTCTTCAGACATAGCTTACCAGAACAAATTGTGAGTGACAACGGACCACAATACACATCAGAAGAGCTCAGACTATTCGTGAAGTAAAATGGCATCAGTCATTTCAAGTCAGCTCTTCACCACCCAGCAACGAATATGTTAGCTGAAAAGTTTATCCAAACTTTCAAGTACATTAAAGTGATGGACAAGAAGGACATTTCTCTTCAGCATAAGGTGAACAACTTCTTTCTTGTGTTTTGGAACTCTGTTTATGTGATGACAAATCAAACATTTGCAATGCTGTTCATGAATCTGAGATCTTGCAAAGACTTCCTGAAACCAGATCTACAGAGGGAAGTGCAGAATAAACCATTCTGCCAGTTTCCAAGTAAATCAGCAAGGAGCTTCAAGGTTGGACAGGAAGACCAAGCACATGATTACTGAGAAGACAAGTGGACATCCGATAGGATAGTTTCAAGAACTGGGCCACCGATGTACACAGTGGATGTTGGAGATAAAACATGGAGATGTCATGTGGACCAGATACTGGATGCTCAACTGAAGAACACACCTGAGTCGATTACATCCAACAAGATGGACACATTACAGCCTAGCAACATGACACCGGCAACCAATCTCTCCTTTGTCAAATAGTAACGGTGTACAATCAGTGAATGACTAGCACAGATCGAAGAAGAGCTAACCAACTTCATGAATCTGCGTCCAGTCCTCTGTCACAAAAATCAAATTAAGTTCCTTTTCCCAATCTCATTTAATCTTAAATAGAGGACGCTTGTCCCATTGTAAGAGTAAACTATAAATTCTTCCAATGGAACTCGGAGTGGGTGAGGGATGAAGAGTGTCTCCACTGCAGACTGTGACAGTGCAGTGCGGGGAGCACAACCGACTGCTCTGGGTCCACAGGGATTTATTTGGGTCTGGGCACCTGACCTGACACTGAGGACCACAGGTTGTCGACCACCTGGGATCCTCTCCCAGAGCCACATGATTGTTTTTGACTCTAGGCTCCAGGAGAGTAGTAGCAGATTGCAGGTGAGGGCCCTCTCCAACTCTTATCCTGAGCTGGATGTCTGGGTGGGTCTTACATTGACTCCTGACCACTGGGTGATCAATCCTCTCCTTGGGCTCTGGAATTGTGACTTGCTCTTGTTCCAGGGATGGCTTGAAGTTGATTCACGCTTCCTGACCTTGTACTTCCTGCTATTCATGGCTCCCTTCAGCCTCCTGCTGTGGTTGTAGAGAGTGAAATCTTTCTTTGTTGCAGTGGAATGATTGAAGGATTGGACAAGTTCATCCAAGAGGCAGCATCTGCTGTGGGTCTGCACTGAAGGTGCTGTTATATTTGGCTGAAGTCTTGGGACAGGACCCTCATGAATGAGCATCTCTCTTGGTGTGAGTGATCCCCACTGGCCACAGCTGGCACTCCGGAAACAGTGAGGATTGTGGATTCTGATGCCTCTCTCGTCACAGGCAGCCCAGCAACCTACAAAGTGGTTAAATTAAATTTCACTCCATTCAAGGGAGGACTGAATGCATGGGTTACAGGACAAGTAACTGGGACTTGTGTCGATCAGAAATAATTGTGACGGGGACTAGTTTTATGACCAGACTGCCCACTCTCTGCACTGAGCCCTGTTCCTTGTGTTTTTCAGATGGCTGGAGATTTCCTGGTCTACACCTCCCATCTGAACCATACCCCCCAGCTCACGGATCTGTCATTGTACAAACTAATGCAGCCATCATTCCCTTCCAGTGCTGTTAATTCAGGTAACTGCTGGGTGAATTCACTGCTGAGATCCTCGACTAATGCCCTTGCTGAAGTTCTCCTAAAATGGCTTCTCCTCCCCTGCAGGAAGGGAAATGTGAGCAGTGACCCGATCAAACCCACCTGAATTCTGTTTAGCTCCACCAAGGCTGGAGAAGGGCATCTGTCATTCTCACTGTATCTAATGAATGGTGTGTGCTGGGTGGGTGGGGAGTGGGCCTCCTGAGTTTCCCATCGGGAGTTAGACCCATGTCTCCAACCCTTGTTGTCTTGTTCTCCAGATGATTGAGTCACAGAGCGCACCTCCACTATCTACGACCTGGGGGACCTCATTCCCATTGAGGCCTCTGTATCAATGATCAACAGGCCCCTGAAGCTGTACATTGACTAGTGTGTAGTCCAGACAAAGACTCTAATCCCAAATACACCATCATTGACTACAATGAGTAAGGAGCTATCTGCTTTCTCCAGCTACTCCTGTCCCAGTGGCTTCACTTGACTCAATTCATATCCTTTCAACCCCAGCTGCCAGCTGGACAGTGGAGCTGATGACTCCTCTTCAACCTTCGTGCTGCCGAGAGGTGAGCATGAGCTGGACCTGCTCTGGTTTAACCTGGATGCATTCCTCTTCCTTGGAGACAAACGTTCCTTGTTAAGAAGAGTCCAGATGTGATGTTCTCTGTTTCCCAGCGAGTCACTAAATGAATTGTTCATTGTGTCCCCAGGTTTTCAGCAGCTGTCTCCTGAGAGTTGCTGCAGTGGATCGGAGAGATTCCATGAGCAAAGCTTGTACTTTCTAGAAGATGCAGAATGTGAGCGTCCCACCTCCCCCTCGGGAGGGTTCCTGGTGAAGTGTACTCCCACCTGACTGATGGATTAGCTAGATTCCACTGGAAGAATCATGCGTTTATGTTTATGCCTGTTGTCACATGAGCAACTGCAGGAAGCCATTTTAGGAGAACTTCAGCAAGGGCATTAGTCGAGGATCTCAGCAGTGAATTCACCCAGCAGTTACCTGAATTAACAGACAAGTTCCGATTCCTTCCAGAGGAAAGAGGGAGCTTGTTCCTGAAACTGGTAAGACGTTGAAGGTCTGGGTGGTAGAATGTGCCTTCTCTCTTTCCCACACCAGCCACTAACTGGAATGCGTGATTCTGCAGGGAGGAGTGCTGGACTGAATTGGGAGGAATTTGCTTTATTGGGACCCCTGGTCATTCTGGACACTACGACCCACCGGGCAACCTATTCCCTGAGTGAGATTCAACCTCGGACACAGGAGAGATATCTCGGGGGTGAGTTGGCCCACTGACTGTTCCCACTTGCCCTTTTGTGTCTCCCTCACTGACCATGGTTTCTAGTTGCTTTGTAGTTGTGGAGACGGTGGTGGTTCTGTCTGTGGCTCTGACTGTGACAGCTCTTTCTCTGCTCTCTGTTGTTCTGACAGCCTCATTCATGGACAGGAACCACTGGTAAACCCTGTTGAATTACTGATTTGAAGGCAACAAAGCAGTGGCTGTTTCCACCAGGTGTTTCCACCACGTGCGGTATCTAATTTCCCTGGGTATGGGGTCGGCAGTTTACGCTGAGGTATCACCATGGGAACCAGGAGCCAATGGGTTATGATGGTTACTGACATCAGAACTGGATGCATCCGTGTGACATTTGTAGATCAGTTTGTCACTGCTGCCTCTGTTTAAGGAGAAACAGGACTGGTTTTGATCCACTGGGAGGAGCCTTGACCTCAAGGGGCCTTTTGTAAGTTGCAAGAGCGCCTCAATTTTTGTATGGGGTGAGTTAAGATGATCTTGTACTTGAAATAGAGGGAGAGGATTGTATTGAAAGATTTAGACTGAGCGACTGGTGAGTTTGTTTCGTCTGGATTCTAGAACTGGGCATGATCACAATAGTAAAGCTGCTTCTGATTCTATTGTTAGTTTCCAATCTCCACCCTGTCTCTCTGCTGTGACCACAATATCAAATATTCATCTGTACATGTTGAAATTGCCCTCTGTTTAACCCAGTCCAGCTCTGCCTAAGTGGGCCATGGTCCTATCAGTGAACTCAGTGGTCATTATCTGCACAACCCAATTCCCAGACTTTGGTTGTCCACATTTCTGCAGGAAATGCAGACCCAGGGAGAGATTTTCTGCACAGGGTAGGTGACTCATTTGAAAGCTGAAGAGAGCGGTGAGCTGACCACTGCCTATGAAATTGATGCTGCTGCCTCCCAGCTGATAGTGAGGACAACGACCAGCCCATAATCACCCAGCTAACGATTTGGGCCAGAACCCTGGTAACGGGTCTTGGCCTGAAACGTCGATTGTCTGTTCATTTCCATAGATGCTGCCTGACCTGCTGAGATCCTCCAGCATTTTGTGTGTTGCTCAGGATTTCCAGCATCTGCGGAATCTCTTGTTTGTGAAAGGAGAGAGTTGAACCTGCTGCAGTTCCATGGCAAAGGGCCATATGACAAGTGGTAGGTGAGGAATAGTCAGCTGTGAAGGGAGTAATCGCGTTCAGATGCGGAGGGGAGGGGGGCAAGCGTTTGGTGCTGGTGAAAGTTACAATGGACCAGGGGTCCTGGTTCAGAAAACTTAACTGTTTCTTCTTTAAAGATTTTCCAGCATATTCACCCTGGTCTACAGATTCCCCCAAGAGGTTTCATGTGAGTTGCTGGAGCTTTACAGGAAGATCCCAGCCATAGGATGCTCAGTGTTTAAAGCAACAGCAATCTGTGTTGGAAGGCATGGGTCCACTGGACAGAGTGGATGGCAGCACGCTGTTACGTTTGGTGCAGGAGTCAAGGGGTAGAGGTCGCCAGTAGAGTTAGGGGATAATATTGTTTCCATTCAAATCTGGACTGCCCTGACTGTGGTGTGAGTTGTTGGTACCATTGTAGCCTTCAAAGGGTAACTCAATGACACAACTGAGAACAAATCAGCAAGCCTACAAAGAACAGACCGGAGGAGCTGTGAATGATTTATTGTTACAGTGAGCTAACAAGGACACAATGACTGAGTGGCTTATTTCTGTGCCAAAGCCGTGCACATTAAAGATAATGGCCATTAGTCCTTAACTCAATCTAATTATGAACGGGGATGAGGATCAAGCAGGAATGAGGTTCTGAATTTGTAGGGGGGAGGGGAGGGGTAGGGTGGGGTGACGCTAACTTCAGAGGAATGTGATTGCATCAGAGAAAATCAGTACTGGAGGATCAGCTTCTTGAAGGTGCATCTGATATGTTTCAGAAGTGAATTCAAAAGTTTAAAAAAAAGTTCAGAAGTACATTTATTAAAGTTTGTCTACTTATACAACCTTGAGATTCGTCTCCTTATAGGCAGCCACAAACCAAAGAAACCCTGTAGAGCTCCATCAAACAACCAATGTGCAGAAAGAAGAAGATTGTGCAAACAATAAAAGTCAGCAAATAACATTGAGAACTGAAGTCGACAGGTGTGTGGGCCAGAGTTTGTGAGGAAGTGTAGATGAGATCTGAGTTTGAACAACATGTTTTCAGAAGAGTCGAAGGTACGTAGGGAAATCTGAAAGATTAGATTAGATTAGATTAGATTAGATTCAACTTTATTGTCATTGTGCCAAGTACAGATACAAAGCCAATGAAATGCAGTTAGCATCTAACCAGAAATGCAAAGAATAGTGTTATTTACAAAATAACAGTGAATAAAAAGTAAGTGCTACAGCACACAAATATAAAAGTACTGAGACAGGACAATATGGGTGCAATACTGCTTAGTGCTGTGATGTGAGGTTCAGCAGGGTCACAGCCTCAGGGAAGAAGCTCTTCCTATGCCTGCTGGTGCGGGAATGGAGGCTCCTGTAGCGCCTACCGGATGGGAGGAGAGTAAAAAGTCCATGGTTAGGGTGAGATGCATCCTTGATAATGCTTTTCGCCCTGCCCAGGCAGCGTTTATGGTAGATGTTCTCAATGGTGGGCAATTGGGTGCCGATAATCTGCTGGGCAGCTTTCACCTCACGCTGGAGTGCTTTGCAGTCCTATACGGGACAATTGGCATACCACACTGAGATACCGTTGGTGAGTATGCGCTCAATGGCACAGCTTTAAAAGTCCGTCAGTATCCTGGGACAGAGGTGAGCTTTCTTGATGCTCTGCAGGAAATAACCATATGACCATGTAACGATTACAGCACGGAAACAGGCCATCTCAGCCCTTCTAGTCCATGCCGAACTTTTACTCTCACCTAGTCCCACCGAACTGCACTTTTCCCAATCGTGTTTAATCTTAAATAAATGACGCTTGTCCCATTGTAAGAGTAAACTATAAATTCTTCCAATGGAACTCGGAGTGGGTGAGGGATGAAGAGTGTCTCCACTGCAGACTGTGACAGTGCAGTGCGGGGAGCACAACCGACTGCTCTGGGTCCACAGGGATTTATTTGGGTCTGGGCACCTGACCTGACACTGGGGACCACAGCTTTTCGGCCACCTGGGATCCTCTCCCAGAGCCACATGATTGTTTTTGACTCTAGGCTCCAGGAGAGTAGTAGCAGATTGCAGGTGAGGGCCCTCTCCAACTCTTATCCTGAGCTGGATGTCTGGGTGGGTCTTACATTGACTCCTGACCACTGGGTGATCAATCCTCTAGTTGGGCTCTGGAATTGTGACTTGCTCTTGTTCCAGGGATGGCTTGAAGTTGATTCACGCTTCCTGACCTTTTACTTCCTGCTATTCATGGCTCCCTTCAGCCTCCTGCTGTGGTTGTAGAGAGTGAAATCTTTCTTTGTTGCAGTGGAATGATTGAAGGATTGGACGAATTCATCCAAGAGGCAGCATCTGCTGTGGGTCTGCACTGAAGGTGCTGTTATATTTGGCTGAAGTCTTGGGACAGGACCCTCATGAATGAGCATCTCTCTTGGTGTGAGTGATCCCCACTGGCCACAGCTGGCACTCCGGAAACAGTGAGGATTGTGGATTCTGATGCCTCTCTCGTCACAGGCAGCCCAGCAACCTACAAAGTGGTTAAATTAAATTTCACTCCATTCAAGGGAGGACTGAATGCATGGGTTACAGGACAAGTAACTGGGACTTGTGTCGATCAGAAATAATTGTGACGGGGACTAGTTTTATGACCAGACTGCCCACTCTCTGCACTGAGCCCTGTTCCTTGTGTTTTTCAGGAGACTTCCTGGTCTACACCTCCCATCTGAACCATACCCCCCAGCTCACGGATCTGTCATTGTACAAACTAATGCAGCCATCATTCCCTTCCAGTGCTGTTAATTCAGGTAACTGCTGGGTGAATTCACTGCTGAGATCCTCGACTAATGCCCTTGCTGAAGTTCTCCTAAAATGGCTTCTCCTCCCCTGCAGGAAGGGAAATGTGAGCAGTGACCCGATCAAACCCACCTGAATTCTGTTTAGCTCCACCAAGGCTGGAGAAGGGCATCTGTCATTCTCACTGTATCTAATGAATGGTGTGTGCTCGGTGAGTGGGGAGTGGGCCTCCTGAGTTTCCTATCGGGAGTTAGACCCATGTCTCCAACCCTTGTTGTCTTGTTCTCTAGATGATTGAGTCACAGAGCGCACCTCCACTATCTACGACCTGGGGGACCTCATTCCCATTGAGGCCTCTGTTTCAATGATCAACAGGCCCCTGAAGCTCTACACTGACTAGTGTGTAGTCCAGACAAAGACTCTAATCCCAAATACACCATCATTGACTACAATGAGTAAGGAGCTATCTGCTTTCTCCAGCTACTCCTGTCTCAGTGGCTTCACTTGACTCAATTCATATCCTTTCAACCCCAGCTGCCAGCTGGACAGTGGAGCTGATGACTCCTCTTCAACCTTCGTGCTGCCGAGAGGTGAGCATGAGCTGGACCTGCTCTGGTTTAACCTGGATGCATTCCTCTTCCTTGGAGACAAACGTTCCTTGTTAAGAAGAGTCCAGATGTGATGTTCTCTGTTTCCCAGCGAGTCACTAAATGAATTGTTCATTGTGTCCCCAGGTTTTCAGCAGCTGTCTCCTGAGAGTTGCTGCAGTGGATCGGAGAGATTCCATGAGCAAAGTTTGTACTTTCCAGAAGATACAGAATGTGAGCGTCCCACCTCCCCCTCGGGAGGGTTCCTGGTGAAGTGTACTCCCACCTGACTGATGGATTAGCTAGATTCCACTGGAAGAATCATGCGTTTATGTTTATGCCTGTTGTCACATGAGCAACTTCAGAACACCACAGAGAAGTTCCAATTCCCTTCCAGAGGAAGGAGGGAGCTTGTTCCTGAAACTGGTAAAACGTTGAAGGTCTGGGTGGTATAATGTGCCCTCTCTCTTTCCCACACCAGCTACTAACTGGAATGCGTGATTCTGCAGGGAGGAGTGCTGGACTAAATCGGGAGGAATTTGCTTCATTGGGACCCCTGGTCATTCTGGACACTACGACCCACCTGGCAACTGATTCTCTGAGTGAGATTGAACCTCAGACACTGGAGAGGTGTCTAGGGGGTGAGTTGGCCCACTGACTGTTCCCACTTGCCCTTTTGTGTTTCCCTCACTGACCATGGTTTCTCGTTGCTCTGTAGTTGTGGAGACTGTGGTGGTTCTGTCTGTGGCTCTGACTGGGACAACTCTTTCTCTGCTCTCTGTTGTTCTGACAGCCTCATTCCTGGACAGGAACCACTGGTAAACCCTGTTGAATTACTGATTTGAAGGCAACAAAGCAGTGGCTGTTTCCACCAGGTGCGGTATCTAATTTCCCTGGGTATGGGGTCGGCCAATTTACACTGAGGTATCACCATGGGAACCAGGAGCCAATGGGTGGGTCTCTGACCACAGCAGTGCTGCATGGTTACTGACATCAGAACTGGATGCATCCGTGTGACATTTGTAGATCAGTTTGTCACTGCTGCCTCTGTTTAAGGAGAAACAGGACTGGTTTTGATCCACTGGGAGGAGCCTTGACCTCAAGGGGCCTTTTGTGGGTTCCAAGAGCTCCTCTGTTTCTGTATTTGGTTGAGTTAAGATGATCTTGTACTTGAAATGGAAGGAGAGGATTGTATTGAAAGATTTAGACTGAGCGACTGGTGAGTTTGTTTCGTCTGGAGTCTAGAACTGGGCCATGATCACAATGATAAACCTAATTCTGATTCTACTGGTAGTTTCCAATCTCCACCTTGTCTCTCTGCTATGACTACAATATCAAATATTCATCGTACATGTTGAATTTGCCCTCTGTTTAACCCAGTCCAGCTCTGCCTAAGTGGACCATGGTCCTAACAGCAAACTCACAGCCCAATTCCCAGACTTTGGTTGTTCACATTTCTGCAGGAAATGCAGACCCAGGGAGAGATTTTCTGCACAGGGTAGGTGACTCATTTGAAAGCTGAAGAGAGCGGTGAGCTGACCACTGCCTATGAAATTGATGCTGCTGCCTCCCAGCTGATAGTGAGGACAATGACCAGCCCATAATCACCCAGCTAACGATTTGGGCCAGAACCCTGATAATGGGTCTTGGCCTGAAACGTCGATTGTCTGTTCATTTCCATAGATGCTGCCTGACCTGCTGAGATCCTCCAGCATTTTGTGCGTTGCTCAGGATTTCCAGCATCTGCGGAATCTCTTGTTTGTGAAAGGAGAGAGTTGAACCTGCTGCAGTTCCATGGCAAAGGGCCATATGACAAGTGGTAGGTGAGGAATAGTCAGCTGTGAAGGGAGTGATCGTGTTCAGACGTGGAGGGGAGGGGGGGCAAGTATTTGGTGCTGGTGATGGTTACAATGGACCAGAGGTCCTGGTTCAGAAAATTTAACTGTTTCCTCTTTAAAGGTTTTCCAGCATATTCACTCTGGTCTATAGATTCCCCCAAGAGGTTTCATGTGGGTTGCTGGAGCTTTACAGGAAGATCCCAGCCATAGGATGCTCAGTGTGTAAAGCAACAGCAATCTGTATTGGAAGACATGGGTCCACTGGACAGAGTGGATTGCAGCATGCTGTTACGTTTGGTGCAGGAGTCAAGGGGTAGAGGTCGCCAGTAGAGTTAGGGGATAATATTGTTTCCATTCAAATCTGGACTGCCCTGCCTGTGGTGTGAGTTGTTGGTACCATTGTAGCCTTCAAAGGGTAACTCAATGACACAACTGAGACCAAATCAGCAAGCCTACAAAGAACAGACCGGAGGAGCTGTGAATGATTTATTGTTACAATGTGCTAGCAAGGACACAATGACTGAGTGGCCTATTTCTGTGTCTAAACTGTGCACATTAAAGATAATGGCCATTAGTCCTTAACTCAATCTAATTATGAAAGGGGATGAGGATCAAGCAGGAATAAGGTTCTGAAATTTCAGGGGGTTGGGGAGGGGAGGGGTGGGGTGGCACTAACTTCAGAGGAATGTGATTGCATCAGAGAAAAACAGTACTGGAGGATCAGCTTCTTGATGGCACATCTGATATGTTTCAGAAGTGAATTCAAAAGTTTAAAAAAAAAGTCCAGAAGTACATTTGTCTATTTATACAACCTGAGATTCATCTCCTTATAGGCAGCCACAAACCAAAGAAACCCTGTAGAGCTCCATCAAACAACCAATGTGCAGAAAAAAGAAGATTGTGCAAACAATAAAAGTCAGCAAATAACATTCAGAAGTGAAGTTGACAGGTGTGTGGGCCAGAGTTTGTGAGGAGGTGTAGATGAGATCCGGGTTGGAACAACATGTTTGCAGAAGAGTCGAAGGTACGTAGGGAAATCTGAAAGATTAGGTTAGATTAGATTAGATTCAACTTTATTGTCATTGTGCTGAGTACAGATACAAAGCCAATGAAATGCAGTTAGCATCTAACCAGAAATGCAAAGAATAGTGTTATTTACAAAATCACTGTGAATAAAAAGTAAGTGCTACAGCACACAAATATAAAGGTATTGAGACAGGACAATATGGGTGCAATACTGCTTAGCGCTGTGATGTGAGGTTCAGCAGGGTCACAGCCTCAGGGAAGAAGCTCTTCCTGTGCCTGCTGGTGCGGGAGTGGAGGCTCCTGTAGCATCTATCGGATGGGAGGAGAGTAAAAAGTCAATGGTTAGGTTGAGTTGCATACTTGATAATGCTTTTCGCCCTGCCCAGACAGCGTTTATGGTAGATGTTCTCAATGGTGGGCAATTGGGTGCCGATAATCCGCTGGGCAGTTTTCACCACACGCTGGGGTGCTTTGCAGTCCAATATGGGACAATTGCCATACCACACTGAGATGCAGTTGGTGAGTATGCTCTCAATGGTACAGCGGTAAAAGTCCATCAATATCCTGGGACAGAGGTGAGCTTTCTTGATGCTCCACAGGAAATAAAGGCACTGTTGCGCCTTTTTAATCAGGATGGAGCAGTTCAGGGACCAAGTGAGATCCTCAGAAATGTGGACACCAGGGAATTTGAGGCTTGATACACACTCCACTATGGCTCAGTTGATGTAGATGGGGACGTGAGTGTGGCTCCTAGCATGCCTGAAGTCCACAATGATCTCCTTGGTCTTCTGGGTGTTAAGGGCCAGGTTGTTATTGGCACACCACGCGGTCTGGTGCTGGACCTTGTCCCTGTAGGCCGTCTCGTCATCCCTTCTGATCAGGCCAACCACAGTGGTGTTGTCTGCGAACTTGATTATGGAGTTAGAACCATGTACAGGAACGCAGTCATAGGTGAAGAGGGAGTACAGAAGAGGGCTCAGCACACAGCCTTGAGGCACGCTGGTGTTCAGGGTGAGAGTGGAGGAGAAGAGGTTGTCTAACTTAACTGATTGGGGTCTGTTAGTCAGAAAGTCCAAGGTCCAATTGCAGAGGGATGAGCTGATACCAAGCTGGTGAAGTTTAGCGATCAGCTTGGAGGGGATCACAGTATTGAATGCTGAACTAAAGTCAATGAACAGCATTCTGACATAAGAGTAGGGGCTGTCCAGGTGGGTCAGGGCAGAGTGAAGTACCATGGAGATGGCATCCTCTGTTGACCTGTTGGTGCGATAGGCAAATTGATGGGGGTCCAGGGTAGTGGGCAGACAGGATTTCAGATGTGGTAGAACCAGTCTCTCAAAGCAGTTTGCAATGATGGGGGTGAGTGCAACTGGACGGAAGTCATTCAGGCCCATGGCAGTGGAATGCTTCGGCACTGGCATGTGGCATGATGGTGGCGATCTTGAAGCTTGTGGGGAGAACTGCCTGGGCCAGAGACAGATTAAAAATGTCCGTGAAGACCCCGGCCAACTGTCCTGCACAGACTCTGAGCACGCGGCCAGGTGTTCCATCCGGACCAACTGCCTTCCGTACATTCACCCTGCTGGGGTGTATGGGGTGTCAGGGAGGGGTAGCACCTCTGGTGGGGGAACTTGTCGCGTCCTTTTCAGGGCAGTTAGTCCACCTTTGGTCCCCACCTGGCACTCAGCTCTCAACTGTGGCTCCCCGTAGCTGTTTGCATGTGACAGTGGCCACACCCCGGGCAACGGCTTCGACAAGCCGGCTAAACCAGGTGAGGGTAGCCGATGGGTCTCAAACCCTCGGTGAGATAGGGAGTTGTCTATCCCAGCATGTGAAGACAGACTCCGGCGGATTGAGCTGACGAGACCAATGGAAGGTCCAACGGTCAAGAAGGCGGTCTCTGCAAGCGTCGTGGAATGTGTAGAGCAGGACAAGACACAGAAGACGTCCTGGTCATCCACTGCGCCTAGTCCCATCTCCAGCCGTCTAGACTCTGTCTTGCCACTGGATCCAGATGGGAATTGGGAAGAGAGAGTGAGGCTGACGCTGCGCAACTCTCCCTCACTTAAATCCAAATCATGCGCTAGTCTCGACACCATCATAATGGTGTCAAGGTCCTCATCGACGTCAATGATGGAGCAACTGGACGAACACCCTGCTCAGGGTGGTGCAGATATCGGAGGTGCAAAGTGAGAGAGACAGTTCACCAGGTGGGAGATCTGCTTTGAGGGTGACCTCCTTGAAAGCCCCTGAATGTCGAGCGATACCTAGGGATGAATAAAGCAATACTGGTGATGGAACTGAAAGTGGGGGAGGCTTTTTGGGGGGCCTAGAATTAGAAGAGTTACATACAGAAGAACTTAGCAGAACAAAGAGGCACAAAGTATAACAGGCAGATAAGATTAAGGAAACTCCAAAGCCGCTGTCTCAAGATATTAAGGGCAGGAAGGTAACCAGGAGCGAGTCCCATTAGCTAACAATGTGGCAGACTGTGTGGGGCTAGGTGAACTCTTAAATGACTGCTTCTCGCTGATGTTCTTCTAGACAGGAGTTCCCAACCTGGGGCCCATGGTCCCTTGCTTCATGGCATTGGTCCATAGCAAAAGTTTGGGAGCCCCTGTCCTAGGCATTGTAGTTGAGAATCTGGAGACGGCAGTGAAATTCTCAAGCATGTTATCATTATAAAGGATAGGGTATTAAATGTCCTTGGAATGAAGGAGGCTGAGGGTGTATGTGAAAGAGGTATTATAATGTTGAATCAGGTTTGTGGGTCCAGCAGATGAGCCAGGAAATGCACTGACTTTGAATAGGTATATTAATCATTTATTTACAAACAGTAAAAATTCAACCAAACATTCATGTTCCCCAATTTGCAGACACCACAAAGCTGAATGTTCAACGAACATACTTAGTTAAAAGTGCACGTAGAGCACATCGTCCCAATCTTGCCTTAAACAAAGGGAACGCCAGGCAGTTATCCAATGGGAAAAGCAGCTGCAGTTTCAAAACTAACCAATCACAATGGAAACAACAGGAATACTGCAGATGCTGGAAATTCAAGCAACACACATCAGAGTTGCTGGTGAACGCAGCAGGCCAGGCAGCATCTCTAGGAAGAGGTACAGTCGACATTTCAGGCCGAGACCCTCCGTCAGGACTTCTTGGCCTGCTGCATTCACCAGCAACTTTGATGTGTGTTGCAATCACAATGGAGGCAACTTTTGACAATCAGAATAAGGCACACCCCACAGGATTCTCCACCCCTCAAAAGTTGTGAACGTGATGAGTGAACCCTCAGACTAGTATGACTCTCACAAACTCAACTAAGCTGTACATAAAACACTAGAGTACAATACCCAGTACTGTACACCCAATATTTGCCTCCCAGTATACTACAGCAGTCCACCAGCCTCCAAAAGGCCACCAGCCCCACTCTGAAGTGTAAAAGCCAAATAGCTGGCTCCTCCACAATCTTATACACTGACTCTGAGACATGATAAGCCAAGTGAACCCATCAGGAAAGGAGGTGCAGCATCCTTAACAATAACAGTACAAGAGCTACTTTCATTTGTGAGCGGGTAATCCAAGGCCATTGAAATCAGTTCATGGGACAGTCTGGCCGTACCATGCTGAGAAAGGCTATCATTCAGAACATCCTTCCTTTGTAATAGTCATCTTTTGTATTCCTTTGTAATAGTGCCCATCCAGGGCCACTGGGGTGGCATACATACAGCACCACATATCAACCACGCCAATCTTTGGGAGCAATGGATAGTCCGAGGAAATGCATATCCAGTAAGTGCCATTCTGCTTCCAACAAGTTCCCAGCTTCACAACACCATTTGGCATAGACACAGCCATCCCAGGATACAGTTCTTGCTCACTCTTGTTATCCACTTTGCACCTTGTACCTGTACTCAACATACCGCCTACACCAACACTCTACCAGGTTGGAAAGTCACTTCAAGAGTCAGGACATTCCAATTAAGCAAATGGTATGTAGGGAAATACCAGCCCTTAAAGCACTCAGTCCACCAGGGCTATTAAGGCTCAAGTCCCTCAGGGCTGTTACTATACTCTGGGTTGAGTTTGGCTGGAATAGACTACCCCCTTCCAGCTCCCCCAAATCAGAATGCCAAAATTGGAGAAGCCAGATAATTTCCCCCAATAGTCTTTTTTTTTCTCATCAAAGGGATCGATGTCAGTGGCATCCCTTCTGTGATGTATTAAGGAGTCTTCATACAAATTGAGCAATCTGACCAGTGAGCAAATTCAAATGCCATTCACAGGAATGTATCACAGGATCTCCCAGCACAAGTCAGCATCCACCACTTTGCCGTTCTGTAATGCCGGGAGATACAAATGTACTTGCTTCTGATTAGTCACCGGGTATTTAGAAAACACCAAAGCAAAAGAACTACAAGAATTGCTCCCCAGTTGCTCAATTCCCTCTGAAATATGGGCATCTCATATCCAGAATAATGTTACCCAAATGTTTACTCACATTTCATGTGGCCAATATGAAAAGTGAATCATCCCTGAAACCAATTAGGTGCAGAAGCAAGTAACAAAGTAACAGATTAAACACAAAACATAAAGCCTGGGCTGTATTCCTCTTTAAAACTTCCTATGGAACTGTACAAACTTAAAGCAGACAGTTAATTTCTCACAGAGAAACAGCAATTATCAAAGAGAAAGCAACTGGGCAGGGCCCAACACATTCACAGTGTTGGGATTCTCTTAAAGGCAAAATACACACACACCGCACACACGCACAAAACCAAACTGGCGCGTGTGGCCACACCTCACATTTCTCCACATTTGAATCATCCACACTCTATTTACAGGGAAGGTGGATGCAGGTCAAATGACCCACTTCCCTACACCAGTGAGGCACTAACCACGCCCCTGATTCCCACTGCTAATGGACATTAGCCAATAACCTTTGCAGGGAACCCTGAATAGAACATGAGGAATCCATCAGAGCACAAAATGAACCCTCATCTGCAGAGGACTTGAAGAATGAACCTTCACCCTCATCAGTCTTCCTTTCTCACTCCTCCTGACAGTATTTCCACATTGCATAGAGGTTGGGGGTAGGAACCCCACTTACCTGCTCCTCCAGAACCCCAGCTTTAAGCAACTCTAAAAGCATTCATTTACAGGATCCGCAGGATCTCTCACTCCCCGTCTGCTTATCTAACTTTTGAACCTGACTACATGCATCCTCTTCTGCATACTCTAAACCTTGTAATAATTGAATCACTGTACTTACAGGATGACCAACAGCTGGTGCTTTTAAAGACAGCTCTATCTCTTTTATTGGGAAAACTGGCTCTGTAACCATGTGTCTTACCATTCCAGAGGTCAATCCAGCATTCCCTGGTGGGATACCGCTATTGCTGTATGATTCTGTGATAGAGCTCACTGGCATAGGACTTTAGTACCCTTCTCTACTGTGCTCCATTCCGTTTGCAGTTCTAGATTCCATTCAGTAAGAGAAGGATGTGCAAGTTTAACTGCTGCTCTTACCCGAACCAATTGTGATGAATTATGTTTAGGGGAAGCTAGTAAGCATCATTGATCGCGTGTTGGGATGATAGCCTCCCTAAAGCACCCATCTCTTTGTTAGATAGGATAACACGGTACCACCCCCCCAAGGTGCCCATTGCACCATCCCCCATACATACACATTCCTGAGCCTCCCCCTCCCCTCCAGAGAGGAAGAATCTGTGGATCGATGTCCCCCCCTGGCGGGTGTGGGAATGCATAATCACTGGCCTGGCCCGTACTGTTTCGGGCACACAAGGAAAGGGTGATCATCTGGAGGATTAAACTGAGGGGTCCACGCTACTCTCTCTCCATCATCCAGCTGATAACACAATCTCACAGCCCCACAGTAGGATCATCACCCCATCTCAAAATGGCTCATACCTTAACAGGGTCGAGCTCCCAAAAGCCCCTTTGAGCCACCTCTAAATTCTGTACTTTCATTAGCCGACAGTCAATCTGTATATTCATAAATTCTAACTTCGTAGCGCTACTCTGAGCCATCAATAGTGATTTGCTCAGAATAATACAATGCTGACTGAGATCTTCCATTTCATTCTTAAGACTTGCTATCATTTTATATTGACATCTTACAATTGTTGCAAGTAGTCAGAAAGGAAATTATAGGCCAGCTATTCTAACCTCAGTGGTTGGGAAGGTGTTGGAGTCTATTAATAAGGATGAGGTTTCAAGGTACTTGGAGACTAATGATAAAGTAACTCAAAGTCAGCATGGTTTCTGTGAAGGGAAATCTTGCCTGACAAATCTGTTAGAGTTCTTCAAAGAAGTAACAAGCAGGGTGGACAAAGGAGAGGCAGTGGATGTCATTTACTTGGATTTTCAGAAGGCTTTTAATATGGTGCCACACAAGAGGCTGCTTAACAAGATAAAATCCTACGACGTTACAGGAAAGATACTGGCATGGACAGAGGAATGGCTGACAGCCAGCAGGTATGAGTGGGAATAAAAGAGGTCTCTTCTGGTTGGCTGCCAGTGACGAGTGGTGTTCCTCAGGGGTCATTATTGGGACCGCTACTTTTCACATTGTTAATGATTTAGTTAATGGAATTGATGGCTTTGTGGCAAAGTTTGCAGATGATACAAAGGTAGGCAAAGGGGTAGATAGTGCTGAGGAAGCAATGTGATTGCAGCAGGACTTAGACAAATTGGAAGAATGGGCTTAAAAGTGGGAGATGGAATACAGTGTCGGGAAATGTGCGATCATGCGTTTTTGTAAAAGGAACAAAAGTGCAGGTTATTATATAAATGGGGAGAAAATTCAAGCATTAGAGGTGCAGAGGGACTTAGGAGTCTTCATGCAAGACTCCCAGAAGGTTAATTTACGGGTTGAATCTGTGGTAAAGAAGGCAAATACAATGTTGGCATTTATTTCAAGTGGAATATAAAAGCAAGGAGATAATGCTGAGGCTTTATAAGACACTAATCGGGCCGCACTTGGAGTATTGTCAACAGTTTTGGGCCTCATTTCTCAGAAAGGATGTGTTGTCATTGGAGAGAGTCCAGAGGAGGTTCACGAGGATGATTCTGGGAATGAAAGGCTTAACAAATGAGGAGTGTTTGGCAGCTTAGGGCCTGTACTCACTGGAATTTAGAAGAATGCGGGAGGATCTCATTGAAACCTACTAAATATTGAAAGGACTAGACAGGGTGGATGTGGAGAACATGTTTCCTTTATTGGCGGTGTCCAGAACTAGAGGGCACAGCCTCAAAATTGAGGGGCGACCCTTTAGAACAGGGGTAAGGAGGAATTTTTTTAACCAGGGTAGTAAATCTGTGGAATACTCTGCCAAAGACAGCTGTGAAGGCCAAGATCATGGGTATATTTAAAATTAAAATTAATGGTTTCCTGATTGGTCAGGGCATTAAAGGTTATGGAGAGAAGGCAGGTGTATGGGGTTGAGTGGGATCCGGAGTGGGATCCATGATGGAATGGCGGATCAGACTCGATGGGCTGAATGCCCTAAATTGGCTCCTATGTTTAATGGTCTTAAAGCATCCCACTGGCTCTCTTCCCTCCTGGGAAAACCCAACGATTAAATATGTGATGTCCCATTTCAACTGTGGTGAAATCTAACTGGTCTGACCAATCTACCAGAATTCCATAACCCATCAGTAAGTTAGTGAGTCTTCCAAAGCCTGCTCTGTTATCTGTCCACCTGAGGATTCTGCATCTCCCAGATGGTGCATCCTCCCTTTTGAATAACCTCTTAGAGAAATGTATTTCTGCTCAAAAACCCTGTTCGCAGCATTAAGTGTAATGTTCATGGGTCCAGCAAGTGAGGCAGGAAATGCACTGACTTCGAATAGGTATACTAATTATTTATTTACAAACAGTAAAAATTCGACCGAACATTCACCACAAAGCTGAATATTCAACAAACATACTTAGTTAAAAATATGTGCAGAGCATATCTTCCCAATCGAGATCAAGTCCCATCCACCCGGGATATTTGAAACTGGACACCAGGCAGTCATCCAACAGAAAAGCAGCTGCAGTTTCTCAACTAACCAATCACAAACGGAAGCGACTTCGGACAATCAGAGTGAGGCACGTCCCCACAAGATCTATGCAAAAAATTGTTGGGCATAGATTGGAGAGATAACAAGAATCTCTACTCAGAGCAGAGGGCAGAAATTTAATGTGAGGAGGACGAGGCTCAGCAGGGTTAGAAGATCTTTTCCCCAGAGGGTGTTGGAATCTGGAATGTACCCCCTGAGGGGTAGTGAGGCAGAGACTTCCACAGTGTTTCAGAAGAATGAAGAATGGCAATTGAGTTGCCAAAGCGCATTATTACAGATTCAACGTGCAGAAATGTTCTCAGCTCTAGCCCCATAACTACAACATTAGTAGGGCTGGTAGAGTGGTCAGGGTGGATACGATAGGCTGAAGGGCCTGTGTCTATGCTGTACAGATTCAATACACAGAAATATCCTCAGTTCTAGTTCTATAGAGACAACATAAATAAGGCTAGTACAATGGTCAGGGTGGATTAGATGGGCTGAAGGGCCTGTATCCCTGTTGTATAGGAAGTCATTCCTGTCTGTGGCCATCAAACTTTATAACTCCTCCCTTGGAGGGTCAGACACCCTGAGTCAATATGCTGGTCCTGGACTTACTTCCTGGCATAATTTACATATTACTATTTAATTATTTATGGTTTTATTCCTATTTAGTTATTTATGGTGCAACTGTAACGAAAACCAATTTCCCTCGGGATCAATAAAGTATGACTATGTATAAGCTGCTATCTCTGATCTGATTTCTGAGACAGATAGCTGGCTGCAGTTATTAATTAATATCAAGACGAAGTAGCTAGACTTTCAACTCTGACAGTAGGCTGAGACATCCATGCCAGCACGGTAACGTAGTGGTTAGTACAAATGACTCAGGTTCAATTCCCACTGTTGCCTGTAAAGAGTTTGTATGTTCTCCCCATCACCATGTGGGTTTCCCTCTACAGTCCAAAGATGTACTGGTTGGTAGATTCATTGGTTATTGTAAGTTGTCACATGGTTAAGTTGGTGTTAAATCAGGTGGTGTGGCAGGGTCTATTCCATATCATACTTCAATAAATTGCATTAAGCTTCCAGTCAGATCTGAACTCTGATCACTGGATTCAAAGAAGAGTGTGCTCACTATTACAGCATGAAACATGTTCAATGTCCCTCCACCTGCCTGCCATCAGAACCTCCCACTCCAACTGGAAGGGGCTCGTCACTAGGTGCAAAGTAATTCCAGGCCATCAGTGAATGATCTCAGCCAAGTAGGGACTAACCTCAGAACCCATGGACTTGGACAGAGAACGGGAATGAAGTGAATTGGAGAGAAAGCTCAGATGGCCACTTTCCTTCATCGAAAGGCAGGCAGGTGAGGTGGCACAACCTCTGCCTGCAGCTGGCAAGGGCAGAACAGCACTTTGCAGCAAATAGGTTCCACCGAGATTTGAACTCGGATCGCTGGATTCAAAGTCCAGAGTGCTCACCATTACACCATGGAACCACAGCATATGCTGACTGCTTTTCCTGGCCCTTCACTCCCGGGCGGCTACAGGAACAAATGTTTCCCACTGCAAGACACCCAGGATGCAGCAGTGTGTCAGTGTGAGCACTGTGCGGGGGAGATGAGTGTGTCAGAACGGACAGGGAGATGAGCAGTCAGGCAGAGGGAGAACTGGCAAATGTGGATGAGAATTGTTAATTCCTTTTCTGGCTGCCAGTCTGGGAGCAGCTGTGGAGGCCAGGCTGGTCAGGGGAGTGTTGGCATAGAACATCACAGCACAGGCCCTTCAGCCCACCATGTTGTGCAGACCTACATGAACCTGCTCCACAATCAATCTAACCCTTCCCCCTGCATGGCCGAGTCCTGCATTTTTCTTACATTCACTGGGGTCAGGGAGGCACTGGCTCTTCAATGGGTCTTGGGGAGGCACTGGCTGTTCACTGAGGCTTGGAGAGGCACTGGCTGTTCACTGAAGCATGGGAGGGGAACTGGTTGTTCACTGGGCCTTGGGGAGGCACTGGCTGTTCACTGGGTCTTGGGGAGGCACTTGCTGTTCACTGAAGCTTGAGAGGGGAACTGGCTGTTCACTGGGTCTTGGGAGGGGAACTGGTTGTTCACTGGGTCTTGGGAGGGGAACTGGCTGTTCACTGGGTCTTGGGAGGGGAACTGGCTGTTCACTGGGTCTTGGGGAGGCACTGGCTGTTCACTGGGTCTTGGGGAGGCACCGGCTGTTCACTGGGCCTTGGGGAGGCACTGGCTGTTCACTGAGGCTTGGAGAGGTACTGTATGTTCACTGAGGCTTGGGAGGGGAATTGGCTGTTCACTGGGTCTTGTGGATGCACTGGCTGTTCACTGGGTCTTGGGGAGGCACTGGCTGTTTACTCAGGCTTGGAGAGGCACTGGCTGTTCACTGAAGCTTGGGAGGGGAACTGGCTGTTCACTGAGGTTTGGGAGGGTAACTGGCTGTTCGCTGGATCTTGTGGAGGTATTGGCTGTTCACTGGGTCTTGGGGAGGCACTGGCTGTTCACTGAAGCATGGGAGGGGAACTGGCTGTTCACTGAAGCTTGGGAGGGGAACTGGCTGTTCACTGGGTCTTGGAGAGGCACTGGCTGTTCACTGGGCCTTGGGGGAGGCACTGGCTGTTCACTGGGTCTTGGGGAGGAACTGGTTGTTCACTGAGGCTTGGGAGGGGAACTGGCTGTTCACTGGGTCTTGGGAAGGCACTGGCTGTTCACTGAGGCTTGGGGAGGCACTGGCTGTTCACTGAGGCTTGGGAGGGGAACTGGCTGTTCACTGGGCCTTGGGGAGGCACTGGATGTTCACTGAGGCTTGGGAGGGGAACTAGCTGTTCACTGGGTCTTGTGGAGGCACTGGATGTTCACTGGGTCTTGGGGAGGCACTGGCTGTTCACTGAGGCTTGGGAGGGGAACTGGCTGTTCACTGGGTCTTGTGGAGGCACTGGATGTTCACTGGGTCTTGGGGAGGCACTGGCTGTTCACTCAGGCTTGGAAGGGCACTGGCTGTTCACTGAAGCTTGGGAGGGGAACTGGCTGTTCACTGAGGCTTGGGAGGGTAACTGGCTGTTCACTGGGTCTTGTGGAGGTATTGGCTGTTCACTGGGTCTTGGGGAGGCACTGGCTGTTCACTGGGTCTTGGGGAGGCACTAGCTGTGTATTCTCTCTGTGCCTTTCAGAATCTTAAGCACCTTATCAAATACTTTCTCATCCTCTGCCACTCCAAGGTGAAAAGCCTTCAGTCGCTCAATCTTTTCTCGTAAGACATGCTCTGTATTCCAGATATTATCCTGGTAAATCTCCTCTGCACTCTCCCTAAGGCTTCCATATCCTTCCTCTAATGAGGCGACTACAACTGAACACAATGCTCCAAGGGTGGTCTAACCAGAGCTTGAGAGAGCTGCAGTGTTATCTTGTGGCTCTTGCACTCAGCCCTCCTGCTATTAAACACAAGAGATTCTGCAGAAGCTGGAAATCCAAAGCAACACACACACACTGCTGGAGGAACTCAGCAGGTCAGGCAGCATCTGTGGAAATGAATAAACAGTCGATGCTCCAGATCGAGACCCTTCTTTGGGACTTGAGAGGAATGGAGAAGAAGACAGAATAAAAGGTGAGGGGAATGGCAGGAGGGTAGCTGGAAAGTGATATGTTAAACCAGGTAGGAGGGAAAGGCAAAGAGCTGGAGAGGAAGGAATCTGATAGGAGAGGAAAGTGGGCAATAGGAGAAGGGGAAGGAGGGGGAGATTTCAAGCATCTACAGACTTTATAGTGTTTAGAATTCTGCAGATGCTGGAAAACCAGAGCAACACGCAAAATGCAGGAGGAACTCAGCAGGTCAGGCAGCATCTAAGGAAATTAATGAACAGTCAAGGTTTGGGATCGAGTCCTTTATTCAGGACTTGAAAGGAAAAGGGCAGAAGCCAGAAGAAGGAGATGGTTGAAGGAGAAGGAGTACAAGCTGACAGATGATAGGTGAGACCAGGTCAGGAGGAAGGTGGGTGGGTGAGGGAGGGGGATGAAGCTGGGAGGGGATAGATGGAAGAGGTAAAGGGCAAAAGAAGAGGAAATGGAATAACAGTGGGCCAAGCCTGTTCTAAATTGGGACAAAAGTTGGGCAATCTGTAATTATTCACTCTCGTACAGTAAACTCCATGAGGAGCCCCGCAGTGAAGGATAAACCTCTCAAGGCTGGAAACAGCAGGTTGTTGTAAGGGCCAGTCCCTGCTTTCTCTGGTTTCTCTGCTTCATGCCCGCTGACTGCAAATTACCAAGAAACCCTCAGCAAAACCATTGCAGATGCTTCCTTCCCATTACGTAGCCTGATTCCCTCTAGAGAATCACAATGGGAACCACGTCCACCACAGAACAACAGGGCAGTCCAGGGTTAAACGACACAAAGTGCCTGAAAAGCTTTTCCTCCCCCTCACTCTTCATTCTCTCTGCTTAGACTTCCATCTCTGCCCTCTGCCCTGTGACCAGAGGGAACAGGCTGCCTCTGTCCTCCTCCAAGTGCACTCACCAACAGCATGACTAAATCCTGCTGGAAAACAAAGGCTGACTGAGATAATTCATCAATGTTAACAAGAATTTCATCTCCTCTCTGCCAGAAAGCCTGGCAATCATCAACTTGTAGGCCCTCAGTTTGCCCACAGGCAAATCACTAAACGTTAAGACTCCACCGAGTTTCAAACTCAGATCACAGGACTCAAAGTCCCGACTGCTCATCATTAAACCGTGAACCTGCGCACTCCCTTCAGTAAGTTCTCTCCCTCCCTCTCCTCCTCAACATCAGAACTCCTCATTTTGGCTGGAGGGGCTTGCCTCCGGGTGCAGTCTCTTTCAGGAATAACATCCTCAGCCAGTCAGGGAGGGTAGAGTTGATCTGTTGCCCCAAGATCAGCAACTAAATCAACAAAAAGGGGAAAGGAAGCCAATCAGCAATAGGTACTGACAAAAGTTGAAAACAGGCACCCCACAGCAGAGGCTGAACAGTCACACAGGGGACATTTTTAGAGAATTGACAACTGCTTAACAGGAAGAATATTGGGCAATATTGACTAACCATAGAACTGAGAAGTGGGAGCAGCTATGAGATGCCAGCTGTGGCTGACTCTGAGGTTCAAACCGAAACCATAGCTTCATGAAATGAAAATAGGGCGTTGAAAAGTGACAGGCACTCCTTCTGCTTATTGTCAGCGAGGGCTCCTCAAAGATTCAGTCCCAATCACCTGAAAAAAACAGCGATAATTTCCCTGCAGTGAGGTGAGCACCTCTGAAACATCTCCCTTGGTATGAAAGTGCTCATTGCCACTATAGGAATGACGGATAACTGGAGGCCACAGTTAGTACCCTGAGAGACCCCTGTGGGAAGATGAGTTCACAGAGCCTTTTGGGACAAGTGTCAGCAGCAGTCAGTGCATAACCGTACAGTTAACTGCACTGTATTCCATCTGTCACTTTCTTGCTGATTACTCTAAGCTTTCTAAGTCCTTCTGCAGACTCCCTGCTTCCTCAACAGCACCTATCTTTGTACCATCTGCAATCTTGGCCACAATGCCATCAATTCTATCTTCCAAATCACTGACATAAAGCGTCAAAAGAAATGTTCCCACCCCTGCAGTTTTCTGACCCCTGTGGAACGCCACTAGTCACTGGCATCCAACCAGAATGGGCCCCCTTTAATCCCACACTTTGCCTCCTGCTAGTCAGTCAATCTTCTGTTCATGTTAGTATCTTTCCTGTAATACCATGGGCTATTGTTTATCAGCCTTATGTGTGGTACCATGTCAAAGGCCTTCTGAACATCCAAGTAAGCAGCAGCCACTGACTCCCCCTTATCTATTCTGCCTGTTATTCCTTCAAGGAATTCCAACAGATATGTCAGGCTAGATTTCTCTTTTGGGAAATCATGTTGACTTTAGCCTACTTTCTCATGTGCCCTACAAGTACCTTGAAATCTCATCCTTAATAATGGGCTGTAACATCTTTCCCAGCACTGAAGTCAGGTTAACTAGCCTATAATTTCCAGTCTTATGCCCCCTTCCCTTCTTAAAGAGTGACATTTGCAATTTTCCAGTCTTCTGGAACCATTTCAGAACCAAGTGATTCTTGAAAGATTATTACTAATGCTTCCACAGTCTCTTCAGTCACCCCCTTCAGAACCCTGTGGTGTAGTCCATCTGGTCCAGGTGACTTATCTACCTTCAGACCTGGCAAGCACCTTCCCCTTAGTAATAGCAACAACACTCACTTCTGCTCCTGACTCTCTCAAATTCCTGGCATACCGCAGATGACTTCCACAGAGAATACTAACAAAAAATCTGCCATTTCCTTGTTTCCTATTACTAACTCTCCAGTGTCAATTTCCAGTAGTCTGATACTATTGCCTCTATTTGACTCTTCTTATATCTGAAAAAAAATTCTCTCCTTGTAGATTTTTAGTTGCCTTTTGTTGGTTTTTAAAAGCTTCCCAATCCTCTAACTTCTCACTAATCTTTGTCATATTCTATGCCCTCCTTTTTGCTTTAATGATGTCTTTGACTTCCTTTATCAGCCACGATTGCCTCATCCTCACTTTACAATACTTTTTCTTTGTGGTGAATTGATCCTGTGCCTTTCGAATTGCCCCTGGAAACTCCAGCTCCTCTGCCAATCAGTTTTGCCCAGCTCCTCTCTCATGCCTCTGTATTTCCCCTAACTCCACTGCAATACATAATCCAATTTTAGCTTCTCCTTCTCAGACTGCAGGGTGAATTCTAACATATTATGATCACTGCTTCCGAAGGGTTCCTTCACCTTGAGCTTCCTATCTAAATCTGGGTCATTGCATAACACTGACTCCAGAATTGCCTTTCCCCCGGTGGGATCAATCACAAACTGCTTTAAAAAGCCAACTAATAGGCATTCTACAAATTCCCTCTCTTAGAATCAAGCACCAATCCCATTTCCCAATCTAGCTGCATATTGAAAATCCCCAAATACCATTGCCCTTTTGACATGCTTTTTCTGTATCCCGTGGTTCACATCTTGGCTACTATTCGGAGGTCTGTATATAACTATATAACTCCCATCAGGGTCTTCAGACCCTTGCAGTTTCTAAACTCTACCCACAAGGATTCTACATTATCTGATCCTATGTCACTTCTTTATATGGATTTGATTTTATCTTATACCAACAGAGCCACCCCACGTCCTCTACCAACCAGGCTGTTGGGGGCTGTGAAGGTTTGTAAAGGTGCTCTGCTGGTCAAAGCGAGTGAAAAAGACATTGAGCTTATTTGGGAATGAAACCTGACTGGTGCGTGGAATGCATTGCCTGAGTCAGTGGTGGAGGCAGATACACTAGTGAAATTTAAGAGACTACTAGACAGGTATATGGAGGAATTTAAGGTGGGGGGGTTATATGGGAGGCAGGGTTTAAGGGTTGGCACAACATTGTGGGCTGAAGGGCCTGTACTGTGCTGTACTATTTTATGTTCACCTACGGCATGTTGCTTGGTTTTACTTTGTGGGAGGTAATTGCATTGAAGCCCTGCCACAGATGTTTAGCATCCTTCTGTGATTCACACTTGGTCCAGAGTTGTTTCTTTGCATGTGAGATGGCTTCCTGGAGGTCATACCTGGACCTTGTGTACTTTCCTGCAGCATTGGGGCAGCATGGTAGTGTAACACTTCCACAGTGTCAGTGACCCAGGTTCACTTTCCGCCACTGTAAGGTGTTTGTACGTTCTCCTTGTGGCTGCCAGGTTCCCTCCAGGTGCTCCAGTGTCCTCCCACATTCCAAAGATGCACAGCTTAGTATGATAATTGATCACGTGGGTGTAATTGGGTGACACAGGTTCAATAAGCCTGAAGGGCCAGCTACCATGCTATATCTTAAAAAACTAACCTCATGCTTTTAAGTTCAATCCCTCCAGCAACGAAGGCCATCGTTCCATCTGCCTTCTTGATAACCTGATGCACCTGCAAACCAACCGTCAGCACTCCCAAGTTCCTCCACACAGCAGCTTGCTGCAATCTTTCACAACTTAAGTAATTATCTGAGCTTCCACTTTTCCTTTCAAGATGGATGACCTCGCATTCCGCATTCTGATGTAAGACAACAAGTACGTTGGCAGTGACAACCCAGGAGGACTGTGACTATGAAACTCAGGGAGGAAGTAACCCATTGTATTGGCTAGGCCAGTTCATCACATAATCAAAGTTCTCTCCCACCCTGGGTGTTCAGTCCTCTCCCCCAAACTGGACTCAAGGACGCCTTGGATCTAAGACCATTGTACATGTAGACTATTTACTTCATAATTTACCTCGTTATGTCCTTGCTCATTATTACCTGCCCGCATTATATTTTCTCCATGGTCTGCATTGCCTTCCACTGCCCTCTTCTTCTATTCCCCCACTCTAGCCTCTCAGCTCTTCTCAGCTACCTATCACCTCCCCTGGTCCACTCTCTTTCTCCCATGGTCCACTCTCCTCTCCTATCAGATTCTTTTTCTCCAGCCCTTTACCTTTCCCGCCCACCTCGTCTCACCTATCACCTTCTAGCTATCCTCCCTCCCTTTCACCCACCTTTTTATTCTGGCATCTTCCCCCTTCCTTGCCAGTCGAAGAAAGGTCTCAGTTCAAAACGTTGACTGTTTATTCCTCTCCATAATGCTGCCTGACTTGCTGAGTTCCTCCAGCATTTTGTGTGTGATACTTTGGATTTCCAGCAACTGCAGAATCTCTTGTGTTTAAGATTTGCTATTGTTTTACCTTGATGCACAGAGTAATGATCTGAACTGCAGAAACAACAAGCAAGACAAGCTCTTCACTGTATTTCAGTGCACACGACAATTATAAAGCAATTCCAAATCCACTTTTAGTTTTTCACCTCTCAAGATTTGAACTTGAACTCCGCTCGGCGGGACACAAATGCCTGTGTGTGGTGAGATAAAATCCTGGACAGCATGAGCTAGAGCCTGCAGAGGCTCTACACCCAGGGTAATATGTATTCTATCAGTGAGGTCACACCCAGTCACAGAGCAAGGGACGGGTTTTCAGTGTAAAGGAATGAGGGAGACTATTGCTGACGTGTTATGGTTTCATGGGAGTTAATTAGCTTTGAAAGCTGGCAGTGAACAGTGCATTCTCGGCAGAAAACGCTACTTGATCAATATTCAAAGGTCTTTGCCTTGGCTAACGGGTGGTCACAGAAGCGGCTACGGGATTGCTTCGAATCAATGGACTGGGCTGTGTCTGAGGACTCATCTGTGGATCTGAATGAATATACCATGATTGTAATGGACTTTAGTGTATTCCCACAAAAACATACAGAGTCTTCCCTGATCAATTTAAAAAAAACACTAATCTAAACAATACTAATACTAATCAACTAAACTAAAGAAAAGAAAAAGACATGGCTACTGTGTTACATCAGATAGGACCATTAGTGTCATTAACTCCGCTCCTCTCTCCATATATTTAATAATAATAGAATAGGTTTGGAGAAGGTCAAATTACATCATATGGAAGTGTTAACTAAATGGCCTCCAAGTCTTTTCGAATTTAATAGAAGGATCATGAATAACACTTCTAATTTTTTCTAAATTTAAACACAACATAATTTGAGGGAACCAATGAAATGTGGTGGGAGGATTAATCTCTTTCCAATTCAGCAAAATGGATCTTCTAGACATTAATGTAACAAATGCAATCATCCGACGAGCTGAAGAGGTGAAATGATTTTGTTCTATCATTGGTAGACCAAAAATTGCAGTAATAGGGTGAGGTTGTAAATCAATACTCAGAACAGTTGAAATAATATCAAAGATATCTTTCCAATATTTTTTTCAAAAGAGGACATGACCAAAACATATGAGTTAAAGAAGCTACCTCAGAGTGACATCTATCACATACACGATTTATGTGAGAGTAATAACGAGCTAGTTTACCTTTAGACATATGGGCCCTATGTACTACTTTAAACTGTATCAGTGCATGTTTAGCACATATAAATGAAGAATTAACTAATTGAAGATTTTTTTCCCATTTTTCTATAGGTAAAGTAAGCTTAAGTTCCCTTTCCCAATCATTCTTAATTTTATTAGATAAGTCTGGACGTATTTTCATAATTATATATAGTTGTAGAGGAGGAGGAGAGATGGCAGTGCGACGCAGTGCACACGGCCACTTCTGTGGTGATGTCTGTTATTTGTCAAGTAGGGAACCGTGCACAATTCTGATTTGATGGAGACAGACGTGAGAGTATGGAGGAACATCTGGAGAAACTTCTGAAATGCCCACTTCGCTGCCGCTGTTACTGTGTGGTCTGGAATCTCCAGAGGAGAAGGCCCCAAATCCTCGGCTTTGCTTGTTTCAGCGGCCGGGACGAGGTCGAAGGCGCTCGGCAGAGGATGGCACTCGGGAGGCTGTATTGGAGGGACTGGTCGGAGGCTCGAAGCTTTCGGACGGACAGGTTCAGTGTCGGCTGTTGTCAGGTGCTTCCAATGCATTGGCAGTTGCTGGTGCCTGGAGGTTTATGGCAGGGAGTTTCTCCCTTTGCCGCCTGCTATCTGGGACTCGGCAGTCGATCGTCTTGGAACTTCGAGACTTTTTTTTACCATGCCCATGGTCTGTTCTTTATCAAATTATGGTATTGTTTTGCACTGCTGTAACTATATGTTATAATTATGTGGTTCTGTCAGTGTTAGTCTTTGGTTTGTCCTGTGTTTCTGTGATATCATTCTGGAGGAGCATTGTATCATTTCTTGATGCATATATGCATTTCTAAACGACAATAAACGAGGACTGGGTGTTCTCATAATTTAAAAAAATGGTTCCTATTACACCTTTCTGAAAAGGATTTAAATCTAAACTTGAGTCAATGGACTGGGCTGTGTTTGAGGACTCATCTGTGGATCTGAACGAATATACCATGATTGTAATGGACTTTATTAAAGTAGTTGTAGGCGAATGTATTCCCACAAAAACATTCTGAGTTTTCCCCAATCAGAAGCCCTGGATAAACAATGACCCACAATCTGCTGAAAGCCAGATCAAAGGTGTTCAGGTCTGGTGACAAAAGAAGTTACAAGAGTCAGAATCAGGTTTAATATCACCGGAATATGTCATGAAATTTGTAAACTTAGCGGCAGCAGTACAATGCAATGCATAATAATAGAGATAAAAGTAAATAAGTAAATCAATTACAGTAAGTATATACATGTATATTAAATTTTAAACAGTCCAAAAACATAAATAATATATATATATATATAAAAAATGAGGTAGTGTTCATGAGTTCAATGTCCATTCAGAAATCAGATGGTAGAGGGGAAGTAGCTGTTCCTGAATTGCTGAGTGTGTGCCTTCAGGCTTCTGTACCTCCTTCCTGAAGGTAACAGTGAGAAGAGGCCGTGACCTGGATGTTTGGGGTTCTTAATAATGGATGCGCCTTTCTGAGACACTGCTCCTTGAAGACGTCTTGGATACTATGGAGGTGAGTAACCAGCTGACTAACTTTCTGTAGCTTCTTTTGGTCCTGTGCAGTAGCACCCCGCCCCCCCCATATGAGGCAATGATGTAGCCTGTCAGAATGCTCTCCACGGTATATCTGTAGAAGTTTTTGAGTGTTTTAGGTGACAAACCAAACCTCCTTAACATCCTAATGAAATATAGGTCCAGGTACAATCTCCACAAAGCCGTCTCATAGACAAAGTGGCAATTCCAGACTAAACCTGAATCAATGAATGATGCTGAACATTTGTGGCAGGGCTTGAATGTTATCATCCCTTATAAAGTTAAATCAAACAACATAGGTGACAACAGGGCTTTGCTTCCAGATGAGCTCAATGCCTTCTATGTTTGCTTTGACTGTCCAAACATGGAAGAACCATGACAAGCTCCCACAGCACCTGAAGATCCTGTGATTTCAGTGTCTGAGGCAGCCTTCAGGAGGGTGAACCTACGAAAAGTATCCAGCCCAGACGGGGTACCTAGCCAAGTACTAAAGACTTGATTGGATTAACTGGGTGGAGAGTTCACTGAGATCTTTAACATCTTACTTCAGCAGTCTGAGGTACTCACTGGCTTCTGTCAGGCTTTGATTCTAGCAGTGCCCAAGAAGAGAGTGGTGACCTGCCTCAATGACTATTGCCCAGTAGCACTTACAGCAGAAGTGTTAAAATGTTTTAAGAGGTTGGTAATGAAACATACCAACTCCTGCCAGAGAAGCAACTTAGACCACTCTAATTTGCCTACAGGTCCACAGCAGGTGCCATCTCAGTGGCTTTTCACTCAACCCTGGAACATCTGGACAGTGTAGATGCATAGTCAGGATGAGTTTTATCCACTACAGCTCGGCATTCAATACTATCATCCAATCAAAACTAATCAATAAGCTCCAAGGCCTTGGCCTCAATACCTCGCTGTGCAATTGGATCTTCAACTTCCTCACTTGCAGACCTCAGTCAGTTCAGATTGGCATCAACATCTCCTCCATGATCTCCATCAGCACAGGTGCACCACAGGGCTGTGCGCTTAGCCCCCTGCTCTACTCACGTTACACTTATGACTGTGTGGCTCAGCACAGCTCTTATGCCATATACAAGTTTGCTGATGACACCACTGTCATCAAAGGTGGTGAGTCTGGTTGAATGTCACAACAACAACCCCCCAGCCAATGTCAGCAAAACCAGGGAGCTGATAATTGGCTTCAAGAAAGAAACCAAAGGTCCATGAGCCAGTCCTCACTGGATGATCAGAGGCAGAGGAGGACAGCATCTTCAAATTCCTTAAGTGTTATTATTTCAGAAGACATGTCCTGGGCCCAGCATGTAAGTGTGATTACAAAGAAAGCACAGCAGTGCCTCTACTTCCCTAGGAGTTAGTGAGATTCTGCATGACATCTAAAACTTTGACCATCTTCTATAGCTGTGTAGGGGAGAGTATGCTAACTGGTTTCACCACAGCCTGGTACGGAAACACTAATGCCCTTGAATAGACAATCCTCTGGTCAGTCGTCGATACGGCCCAGTCCATCACGGGTAAACCCCTCCCCACACTGAGCACATCTACATGAAACATTGTTGCAACCAAGCAGCATCCATCATCAGGGACGCCACTACCCAGAACATCGTGGGCCATAGAACTTGTTCCTGCATTGTGCTATGTTCTATGTTCCATGTTAAATGACATCCCAAACAGACTGATAAATCTTGCCTTCTCCATCCAGTTCCACTGAATGCCCTTATCCCAAAACCTGCAGTGAACCGTTCCTGCACCCCTTGAGATCACCCTTCTTCTTCAGCCCATCACCGCTGCTGGGACATAGGCCACAACAGCAGCTCGCCAGAGTCCTCGGTCCTTGGCTGAAGGTTGATCAGCCCCGTGGCCTCCGCTTTCACCACACGACTTCATACATCTTCTTGGCAAAGGTCCTTCCTCTCCTTGAGATGAGATCTTTGTAGCTTCTGTTGCCATTTCTGTTTTTATAGAATGGGGTTGCTAGACCCTTGCCCAACCCTACTCTGTTCACAGGCGGGCTTGGGACCGTCCATGGTGGAGCTGTTGGACCCTTACTCCCCTTCATTGCAGCTGAACTGAGCTGCCTCTGACATGTGTTACGTACCCCGTAACTGGGTTGCCAAACCAGCAGAAATGGATCACTCAGTTGGAGTCTGGATTACTGGAACTAAGAAAGTTTTATTAAAGAAATAAGCAACACAGTACTCTAATCAAAAGGATAATAAATACAACAGTTCAGCAATGATAAACACACATGTACACAGAACTAGGATAATAGGATCAATCAAGCTCTATCATCGTCTAGGGGTAAATGACCAGTTTCAAAGTGACGCAAAGTTCAGTTCAATTGAGTTCAGTTCAGTTCACAGTAATCACTGCCGTGCCGGTGGACGGTGGGGGGGGGGGGGGGGGCGGGTAGGAGAGAGAGGGCAAAAGCGAATGAATATTCAAAACGGCTTCCACACAGACCTTCGATATTCCTTGCAGTCAGCTTTCGGGCGAGCCCTTTGTAATGTCTTCTGAGGTCACCGACTGTGACCCCTCCGTTTCAGATACGATCGTTCCTCAGCGGTGAACCTGGCACCCAGGCAAGGGCGGACACACACCAGGTTCCTGCCGATTGTACCTTTCCACCCTGTGCGTCTCTGGCTTGGTCCCGTGACCAGCCCTCCAAAAACTCCCACCAACTTGTGGGAGGCGCACTGCTTCCAGGGTCTCGTTACCTCGTGGTGTCGTGTGTCTCCTGCCTTAGCGAACCTGTCCCTTTTTATCCCCCTGCTGGGGTATCACCTGTCCATCACACTTCAAACAGTTCAGGGTTCAAATGGAGCCGATCTTGACTATACCCAGACCGGTGTCTCCTTCCGTTAAACTCTCTTGTCTCTTCATTAACATTTCCAAATGCTGCTCCATTGTCTTATTTATCTCTCTCTCCTGAAGACAGGTGGCAGATCAACTGTTGATCCCACTGGTGCCAGCACAGGACAGTTAACATCTTAATCTATGTGTACTTTTTGTAACCTTCTTTCGTCACACCCCTCACCTTTAAGGATTTTTACCGGGGTAAAAATTACAAACATGAATACATTATTAGATACACACAAATATACATCTTCATCAGCTATTTGGCTAATACAGAGAATTTTAAGTTGTCAACACCTTGACAGACAGTCAGCAATCACATTTTCCATTCCTTTTATATGTGTAATTTTTAATAATCCCCTAAACCAGGCTCCAATTTAGCAACTTCATAGTGGCCGAAAACACTGATGAATTGTGATCAGTGTAACCTCTCACTGGGTTTCGTCCCGGACCACGATAACAAGGGTCGTCCCATCCCGACTTAGTTTTCTCTCGCAAGGGCTTAGTAGGAGGGGGAGGAGTAGTAACCGCAGAGTTATTGCAAAACTTCCTACAGTACCCCACCATCTCCAAGAGCCTTCTGAGGGCCCTCTTGTCTGTCGGGGTTGGGATGTCAGAGATAGCCTGCACCTTAGCTTGCATCGCTGCCAGCTGCCCCTGTGTTACCACAATTCCCAGATATAAGTGACCTTCGTGTGGCCAAACTCATTTTTTTCAAGGTTCGTTATCAAGCTGGCTTCAGACAGCCGTATTACATTGCCAATATACACTTATGTGTTTGTTAGCCCTTTCGTCACTGAATTACTCATTCTATAGGGTTGTTGCTCACTAGGCTTACCTAGTGTGACAAACACCACCCAACGTCCCAGTTCTTTGCATCGCCTCGGGACAATCAAACACACGTGTGCGAGCCGTTTAATTATTTCTCCTAAAGAGTCGCTTTGTTCGGGGATTAAGGGAGAGACCTTATCAGCAGAGCTGGCCAAAACAATACCCTTCTCCCATCTGGTCGATACCATACCTATCTTTTCAAAATGGTTTTTTTTCTTATCAGGGGACCCTAGCTTCATTGATTTCCGCGCTAACACCGACTAGGTTTGTTAGCATATCAAAAGCCTGTGACCGTCTCAGTTCGCGTCTGCCATAATCAATAATATCCTTCCTCCTGTGCAGCCAGTAAACCTCTTTCATGATTCCGCCAACTGTTTCCTTCAGCACCTCAGAAGCTCCACTGAGGGGTACCTTGTGGGCCAGGTTAAAAATCTCATCCCCAGAGATTTTTGGCACCATCCCCCATTCCTCATCTGCGGTACTTGGTCTCCCTTCCTTCCTTAGCACTTCCCCCTTCATACCATAGCCCACTAGCTCTCTTCCTAACTCTGTTTCACAGCGAGCTGTTTCCTCGTCTCGCCCCTGTGCCTGTATAAAGTCCTTCTTTTCTAATGATAAATCTACCTTAATTTCCCCACTTCCTCCTGTTTCATTACGTTCCTTCTTTTCACTTTCTACCCCCTCCTCGTACAAGGCTGGGAGAAACGTCTCAGCTAACTTTATATCAGCCTCTGCAGCCTTCCTCGACATCCGCTGAGTTACTGCACAAACGGGATAAACCTGCGAGTCCATGGGCGGGGCCTCAATGCTGGCAGGCTGACTTGTCAATCTCATGGCTGGGAACACAATTTCCCCCGTGAGGTCATTACCGAGTAAGACTTCCACGCCTTTCATCGGTAATTCGGACCTCACCCCGCTCGTGACTAGTCCAGAGACCAAGTTGCTTTGTAGGTGTACCTGGTGCAAAGGGACTGCCTCTGTCCCTTCCCCAATACCTTTGACCTTGACCTCCCCAGTCTGGGTCTCTGAACTAAACTCTAATACACTCTTCAATATCAATGACTGACATGCTCCCTTGTCTCTCCAGATCCGCACTGGAACTGGGTTTAACCCCTCCTTCACCGACACCAATCTGGCCGAGATAAACCTCTCGCACCCTTCCTGAACTTTGGCAGACCTTTCCTCTCCTAGCGGTTCATTTACCAGCTCGATACAGCCAGTCAAAATCGCCGTTTTTCCTTTTCCCATCTCCTTCTTTGGGGCAAAGCACCTGGACGCAAAGTGTCCGGCTTTCCCACAATTATAACAGACGACCCCAGGAGACTTCCTACCAGACTGCTCCCGGTCTACCTTATCCTTCTCACTAGTCCCCGGCTTACTTTCTGACTTTTCTGGCGGACGCTCCCCGCCGTCCTGACTACCCTTCTGGTAGCCTTTACTCGGGACAAACTTCATTTTATGCGTCAACGCATACTCATCCGCTAATTTAGCAGTTGCGGCTAACGTGGCTGCCTCTTTCTCATCTAGGTAGGATCTCATACCTTCAGGGACACAACCTTTAAACTCAATCAGGATCAGCTGTAGCAGTCTGTCATAATCCCCATCCACCCCCCTTCGAGGTGCACCAACGCTCACAATATGTCTGCATTTCACAGGCAAACTCTAAATACGTGCGGTCCCACTGCTTCCTCGCATTCCGGAACCTCTGCCGATATGCCCCCGGGATCAACTCAAAAATCCTGAGGATGGCCTCTTTCACCACCTCATACCTCTGGGCATCTTCTGCGGACAAAGCTGAGTAAGCTTGTTGGGCTTTTCCTTTAAGTACACTCTGAAACAAAACAGCCCACTTATCCCTCGGCCAGTCCTGACTTGCAGCAACTTTTTCGAAATGGAGAAAGTACCGATCCACGTCGGTATCGTCAAATGGGGGAACCAGCCTAACCTCCTGGGTCGCCCTGAACCCTCCACCTTGGTTCGGCACGGGCCCCTGCTCTGCCATCATCTTTAACTTCTCCAGCTCAAATTCCCTTTCCCTCTGCTTCTCTTTCGTTTCGTGTTCTAGCTGTCGTACCCGGAACTCGTGCTCGAGTTTCAGTTTTTCAAGCTGCACCTGTACCGTGTCTCCAGCAGGTTTTTCAATAGACACCACCTCCAGCTCCCCTTGGGGAAACACACCTTTAGATACATAGTGCTCTACGATAGCTCTGTGTATCTCCTCTCTCCTCATTGTCGACTTCCCCTTAACAAGATTCAACCGTTTGGCCACAGCCGCCAATTCCGCTTTCCTGGCATCCTCTAATGCCTGCAAGGTCGGCGCCTTTAGAAATTCCTCAATCTCCATTTCTGCTGTTTGCCTTTTCTTTCTTTTGGGAATTTTAACCCAATCAATTACTGCATCCCAAATTTAGCGTTCAAAATCGCGGACGAGAACCCCACTTATGTTACGTACCCCGTAACTGGGTTGCCAAACCAGCAGAAATGGATCACTCAGTTGGAGTCTGGATTACTGGAACTAAGAAAGTTTTATTAAAGAAATAGCAACACAGTACTCTAATCAAAAGGATAATAAATACAACAGTTCAGCAATGATAAATACACATGTACACAGAACTAGGATAATAGGATCAATCAAGCTCTATCGTCGTCTAGGGGTAAATGACCAGTTTCAAAGTGACTCAAAGTTCAGTTCAATTGTGTTCAGTTCAGTTCACAGTAATCACTGCCGTGCCAGTGGACGGGCGGGGGGGGGGGGGGGTGGGTGGGAGGAGAGAGAGGGCGAAAGCGAATGAATATTCAAAACGGCTTCCACACAGACCTTCGATATTCCTCGCAGTCAGCTTTCAGGCGAGCCCTTTGTAATGTCTTCTGAGGTCACCGACTGTGACCCCTCTGTTTCAGATATGATCGTTCCTCAGTGATGAACCCAGCACCCAGGCAAGGGTGGACACACACCAGGTTCCCGCCGATTGTACCTTTCCACCCTGTACGTCTCTGGCTTGGTCCCGCGACCAGCCCTCCAAAAACTCCCACCGACTTGTGGGAGGCGCACTGCTTCCAGGGTCTCGTTACCTCGTGGTGTCGTGTGTCTCCTGCCTTAGCGAACCTGTCCCTTTTTATCCCCCTGCTGGGGTATCACCTGTCCATCACACTTCAAACAGTTCAGGGTTCAAATGGAGCCGATCTTGACTATACCCAGACTGGTGTCTCCTTCCGTTAAACTCTCTCGTCTCTTCATTAACATCTCCAAATGCTGCTCCATTGTCTTATTTATCTCTCTTTCTCCTGAGGACAGGTGGCAGATCAACTGTTGATCCCACTGGTGCCAGCACAGGACAGTTAACATCTTAATCTATGTGTACTTTTTGTAACCCTCTTTCGTCACACATGGGTTCTGGAAATACTCAGCAGGTCAGTCAGAATCTGTACAGAGAGAAACAGGGTTAATGTTTTAGGTCCCAGCAAGGATCCAAGGGATCTGTGTTTGATTAAAGAAACGTCTCCACTGTCATTTTGTGCCAGGTGTCTTCCAGCTTCACTTTAAGCTGCCCAGTTTGGGAGGACTCCAAACATTGACTGTTTATTCCCCTCCATAGATGCTGCCTGACATGCTGAGTTTCTGTAGTATTTTCTGTGTTGCTCATGTTTTTGGTCAGAGACCTTTCCCCACAGCACAAAACTACAAGCTACTCAATCTCCTTCAGTAGCAAGTGGACCAACAGTGCTACTTCTGCAAAGACCATTTTTCGTGTGTGAAGAAAATTATTGATTAGTCAGTGTGTCAAAGTTTATGGGGAGAAGGCAGGAGAATGGGTTTGAGAGGGATAATAATTCAGCCATGATGGAATAGTGGAGCAGACTTGATGGGCCAAATGGCCTAATTCTGCTCCTATGTCTAAAGTCTTATGGTCTAAATTCTGCCAGCTGAGTCAATCGGATACATAGAACCTGCTAAACCACTTCTCTTCAGGTTAGCAACAGTCAGGGATTAATTAGAACTAACTGTATATATTTCACCTGACCTGGAATGGGTCCAACATGCTTCCAGGAAGCATTGCTGCTGGAGGGTTTAAGTCACAGTGGAATGTGACACACAGCAAATATGCATTGGGTGGATGTGCAGCCCAATACAGAAAGAAATGTAAGTCTGTGCAGGAGGTGGAACAGACATGGGCATTAACGTTTGGGAGGAGTACAAGGTTAAATTGGATGAAAAGAGCCTGACAAGTAAGCAGATGAAAGTCGAGAATTCAGGTACATGATATTGTTGGTTCGACAGTGATGTAGTTTAAGGAATGCAGGACTGACAGCTCAACATTACAAGGGAATGAACCTTCAGGAGGAACAGGGACTGCATAACAGAGGATGTACCTTACAACATTAACTGCAGGTTATCCCAGAGGAAGCAATACACACAACACGCTGGAGGAGCTCAGCAGATCAGGCAGCTTCTGTGAATGGGAATAAACAGTCAACATTTTGAATGTCAACTCCCATCCATAGGTGCTGCCTGACCTGTTGAGCTCCTCCAGCGCATTGTGTGTCTTGCTCTAGACATCCAACATCTGCAGTACCTCTTGTATCTCAGAGGGAGCTCATGGAAGCAGAAATCTGCGATGAGAAAATATACTAAAGTTCTAATAGTCAACAGGAGATAAGGAATATGAGGGTAAATCTCACAGAAAAACAAAGGCAGTAGAAATTTCAACCTCCCCAATATTAACTTGGACTGCCTTAATGTGGGCCTAGAGGGATGGACTTCTTAAGGTAGATAGTCTTACCAGAGGAACATAAGATGAATGAACTTTAGGAAATGTATCTGGGCAAGCCCAGCCGGCATCCTTGCGAAATTCTTCTGTACACTCTCCACTTACTTTCTATAATGACAGCAATCAGAATTGCACACAATACTTTGTGTGGTTTGAACAATGTTTCATATAGCAGTTGCACCAATTCCTTATTCTCCTGCTCAACAGCCCGACCATAAAGGTGAGTATGCAACTTTGCTACTTCATCCAATTGCGTAGCTACTTTCCAGTGAATGACAGACTTGGACACCAATATCCCTCTATACTTCAGAACCATTGTGTGAAACACTCTAAGCAAATTCACTTCAAGTAAAGAGTATTTCTGGACTAGGTAGAGCAGAATATCTCAGTGTTGGTTGGGAAGACAAATACAATGTTAGCATTCATTTTGAGAGGACTAGATTATAAAAGTAAGGTTGCAATGCTGGGGCTTCATAAGGCATTGGTCAGACCGCACTTGGGGTATTGTGAGCAGGTTGGGGCCCCTTATCTAAGAAAGGATGTGCTGACATTGGAGAGGGTCCAGAGCAAGATCATGAGAATGATTCCAGAAATTAATGTCGGCATTTGATGACTCTGTGCCTGGGCTCACTGAAGTTTAAAGAAACAAGGAGGATCTCACTGAAACCTATCGATTATTGAACAGTCTAATTAGAGTGGATATGAAGAGGATGTTTCCTACACTCAGGGATTCTAAGACCGCCTCAGAAGAGAAGGATATTCCCTTAGAACAGAGATGAGGAGGAATTTCTTTAGCCATAGGATGGTAAATCTGTTGAATTCATTGTCACAGACAACTCTGGAGGCCAAGTTATTGCTGGGGCTGGCTGTGTCAATGAGTTCAATCTACATGGTGGGGATGGTTGTGTAGCTGAGCTCCATGGACTTGGGGTAGTGTCATCAAAAATGAAGCTGAAATAGGCAGACATGAGGGTTTATCTTCTTTTGTACATTGGTGTTTGCCAGTCTTCCTTTATATATTTTTTCATAAAATTTCATTCTATTTCTTTTTTATTCCTCTGCAAATGCTTGCAAGATAGGACTCCCATTCTGTAAAAAGACAAGATGGGATAGAGTTTGTCAAATGTATTCAGGAATATTTCCTTAATCAGTACAAAGAGGTCTCAATGAGAGAGTGTGCAACACTTGATCTGCTATTAAGGTGAGTGACAGGAGTTTGTGTATTGGGAACACGTTGCATCTAGTGACCACAACGCTATTGGTTTCACAGTAAGTATGGAAAATGATAGGTCTGGTCCGCGGGTTGAGATTCTAAATTGGAGGAAGGACAATTTTGATGGTATCAGAAAGGATCTGGAGTCCCTAAGGCTGTCCTATGTTGAGTTCAATGCTGACTGGCAACTCCTGCGACACTGCTGGTGCCAAACTGTATGGGTCTCTGCCATTCCTTTGGATTCATCAGCTGTGTGGAGAGGGGGCACCTGCTACTTGGGCTACAGCTTGCTCTCCATATCCTACTGTCCTGGTTTGTGTATTGCGTAGACAGCTGCGACGCAACATCTACAGTATGTTTGACCCTGATCAACAACAGCCCCTTCAGTGTAATGCTGCTGCCAAACAACAAATTTCACAACATAATCTAGGTCAGTGATATTAAAACTGATTTTGAATTCTGATTCTGGAATCTGCTGCTCCTACTAGCTCTGGAAAGCAGCCAACATAATCAAGGATCCCTCCCATCTTGCACTGAGCCTCGTTGTAAGGGTACTGGAGGCAGTGCTAAGTCAGAGGGGGAGTGTGACAGAGAATTCTAGTGACAGGTTACAGGGAGGTTAGGGTCAATCCTGTAGGCTGAACGCTGGTGTTTCACTATGGTTCACCTGGGAGACAGAGCTATTCTACTTCTGCTGTTTCTCAGTGATTCTTCTACCAATGGTGTGAGGCTAGATCGTTGTGTATAAAGTAGCCACTGCACTTCCTAATTGTCCTCATTAGCTGTAAGATGCTGGGAGGTAACAATACCCTGGAGGGACTAGAGAATTCCAAGTCTGGCCTAAAAGGTCTAAAATGTAGTGTGTCTGGGAGTGTTTGGGTACACTCAGCAGGGCAGGAAGCATCCATGGGGGCAGGGGGTGGGGTGCGGAGAAGCAGACTCATCACTTTCAGTTGAAGACCCTATTTTAGGACAGGCTAAGAGACAAAAGAAGATGCAGGTGGTTTGTTGGGGGGAATGTCTCTGAGGAGTCAAAACCAGAGAAATGGGAGTAGGCAGTTAAATGCTTTGGCACAGACTAGATGGGCCAAGGGGCCTGTTTCTGTGCTGTACTTTTCTATGACTCTATCAGCCTTCAGCAAGATGATCTGGGCCAGGATATAAATGGGAACAGTGAGAGATTGCGAACATAGATGAAGGATGTAGAGGTGGCCAAATGCAGAGCTGGATGGCGTGCCCAGCATGACTGAGTCAGACCAAATGAAATGATTCACGAGGATGCAACTGGCACCGGAGGGTCTGAGTTATGAGGAGAGACTGGATAGGCCATGACTGTTTTCCCTGCAGCAGAGGAGGCTGAGGGCTGTGAGCTGACCATATAGAGGTGTATAAAATCATTAGGGGTATCAATTAGCTGGCCCTCACATTCTTTCCCCTGTGTAGAGAGCTCTAAAACTAGAACTTCAGATTCGTTTGTAATGTGCCATGTCATAAGATGTGGGTGATTTATGGTCTTTCCATGACCGTGATTGTTCTTGGCAAATTTTTCTACAGAAGTGGTTTGCCACTGCCTTCTTCTAGGCAGTGACTTTACAAGACGGGTGATCCCAGACATTATCAATACTCTTCAGAGATTGTCTGCCTGGCGTCAGTGGTCACATAACCAGGACTTGTGATGTGCACCCTCTGCTCCCATGGCTTCACGTGACCCTGATCAGGGTGGGGTGGGGGGGCGGTGGTCTAAGAAGTTGCTACACCTTTCCCAAAGGTGACCTGCACTAGGGGACGGAAGGAAAACCTCACACCTTCTTTGGTAGAGATGTATCTTCACCCCACCACCCAAGAACATGAGAGGGAAAAGATTTAAAGAGAATCTGGGGGTGGGGGGGACAACATATACACACAGAGGGAGGTGGGTATGTGGAATGAGTTGCCAGAAGAAACAGTAGAAGTGGTTCAATCACAATGTTAGCAAAATGGAAAATAGTTAAAGGGCTTTGGTCCAACTACTTAATTATACAACGGATTACAGGCAAATCATTCATTAAATTGTCAACCTGCAAGTGTTTCTGCATTAAAGGAACATGAGCATACAGCAGTACAAACCCTTTGGCCCACAATGTTGTGCCAACCCTTTACCCATAAGGAAAATGGTTAGAGGGATTCGGTCCAAATGCAGGGATACAGGATCGATGAGTTCTGCTGGAGGGCCTGTTTCCTTGCTGGGTAAGTTACCTTAAGTTGTAGAAATGTAGAAGTTGTCAACTTTTATTGCCTTAAAAGCTCTTTCTTTGCCATCGAAGGTATGTGAGGCTGAGGAAACATCAATACAAAGCCTGCTTCACTGAAACTCATCAACCTAGCTATAAGAAATGGAGAATATGAGAACTGCTTATCGGTGCAGTCAGCAAAGTGAGGAGTGAATCATATTTCACATGTTTATTGCGTCAGGTTTATTTGGCTATGTGGCAATCTCTTCCTCAGTACAATCAAGCAGATTCATTATATTTAGACAGTTCTCTGTCAAATCACACTTCCAGTTAGAGAGGACGAGAAGGTTTCAAGGGAGGTTGAGGGAATTTACCCAGTTGGGAAATTTACTGAACAGGAAGTATAATATCAGTAACCTCTGTTCATTGAACAGAGCATAACCCAGATGAAGCCAGAACACAGCAAAGACAGGAGTCATTCTAAACAGACGGAAAGAATTGGCAGACAGACCAGTTTCAGAGATTCCACTGCTTCAGTATTTCAGTGACCACTGGACTCTTGGTGAGTGTTTCTCAGATTCAGATTCATTTTGTTTTTGGCAGATCCTACAGAGTGAAATGAAATGTCATATCCATAGAGAACTACAGCTCAGTAGCAGACCCTTTGGCCCATCTAGTCTGTGCCATACTGTTATTCTGCATAGTCCCATCGATCTGCATGGTGAATGCATTGACCGTGTATTGTACTCACAATGAAGTGATCGCTATGGTTACAACAGTAGCCACACTTCAGAAGTATTGTGCTGGCCGTACGGCACTTTGCGACATCCTGAAATGGTGACCAGTGCCAGGGAAATGCCTTTCATTATTTCCATCAGCGAGCTCTGACATCTGCAGCATCAAGGAAACCTTTGAAAGGCAGCATCCATCATTAAGGACCCCCATCAACCATGATGTGCTCTCTTCCTATCATTACCATTACAGAGGAGGTAGAGCAGCCTGAAGAAACACAGAGCATTTCAGGAACGGCTTCTCCCCCTCTGAATGGACAGAGTGACAGAGTGGAGATCCCTCTCTGTCAAAGGAGACGTAAGGAGCTCCTTCCCTCCGCTAGCCTTCTGGGCAAGGTGTAGCACCTACTTAACCTCCCCCAACCCCACCCCCCCCCGCCAAAATTCAGGGTCATGTGAAGCCATGGGAGCAGCTGGTGCACATCACAAGTCCTGGTTATGCAACCACTGACGCCAGGCAGATAATCTCTGAACAGTACCGATAATGTATGTCTTGTGAAGACACTGCCCAGAAGAAGAATACCTTTATATTCGTATTTTTATTTATTATATATATAATGCAATAAATATAAATTTGTTATAAATTTTGTGACCCCAGCATCAGGTTTAATATCACTGACATGTCGTAAAATTAGTTGTTTTGGGGCAGCATTATGTTACAATACATAAAAATCTATAGATTACAATAAATATTTTTATGTATTGCACTGTAATGCTGCTGCAAAACAACAGATTTTATGACACGTCAGTGATATTAAGCCTGATGCTGGGGTCACAAAAGACTGCAGATGATGGAATCCGGAGTGAAAAGCACACCACTCAGTGGACCAGGCAGCATCTGCACAGGCAAAAGCATGGTTGACGTTTTGAATCGACTGTCTCCCTCACTAACTGTTACACGCCTGCGCAAGAGGAATGACGAGAGCACGGGGGTCAAACCAGGATAGGGTTAACGCAGTGAACGGTAAGGCCCAGAGGAGTGTTGTGGCACAGATGGACCTCGGGGTGCGAGGGCGTGAATCGCTGACAGCAGTGTCACAGCTAGTCAGGGTGGGGAAGAAGAAATCTGGCACATTGGCCTTCATCAGTCAGGGCACTGAGTATGGGATTTAGGAAGTTATGCTAACTGCTGAGATTGCACTTAGACAATGGTGCACAGTTCTGACCATCCTGTCACAGGCCAGATGTTAGTAAAGCTGAAACAATGCAGAACAGATTTACCAGATTGCTGCCTGGATTTAGGGGCCTGAGTTACAAGGAGAGGTTGCATAGACTAGGACACTTTTCCCTAGGATTTAGGAAATTGAGAGGGTGACCTGACAGATCATGAGGGGCATAGAAGGAGTGAAAGCACTTGTTTTTTTTCAGGAAGGAGGCGTTGAAAACAAGAGGGGCGTGAGTTTAAGATCAGAGGCGAGAAGTTTAAAGGAGTCATCAGGGGCAGCTTCTTCACACAAAGGTTGGTGCATATTTAGAATAAGCTGCCAGAAATAGTGGCATAAGCGGCACATTAACAAACATCTAGATCACGGGTTCCCAACCTTTTTTATGCCATGGGGCCTTACCATTGACCATTAATCTGCCTGCGTTTTGCCCACAGTTCTCTACATCTTTCCAGATCAGGGGTTCCCAGTCCGTCTGGGGACGCCATGCTGGGAACCCCTGATCTAATTGTACATGGATAGGAAAGGTGTAGAGAACTATGGGCCAACTACAGGCAGATGAGATCAACTCAGGGCTGAAGAGCCTGTGTCCATGCCCCATGTCAAGTAGACAGGGTGGCGAAGAAGGTACTTGCCTTCATTACTCAGGAAGTTTTTGATGACATGTTACAGCTGACCACACCTTGTAGAGTTCTGGTCACCCAGCTATGGGAGGAAGTCATTAAACTGGAAGGGTGCTGAAAAATACAGACGCAACGATATTATGGGGCAGCGTGGTAATGTAGTGGTTAGCACAACGCTTTACAGTGCAGGCAACGAGTTGAACTCCTGTCGCTGCCTGTAAGGAGTGTGTACGTTCTCCCTGTTTCCTCCCATAGTCCAAAGGCGTACCGTTTCGTAGGTTAATGAGTCATTGTAAACTGTCCCGTGATCAGTCTAGGGTTTCCGGGCAGTGGGGTCTGAAGGGCCGGACAGGCCAATTCCGTGATGTATCCCAATAAATAAATTACCAGGTTATGAAGTGAATCTGGTTAAGCTAAGACTATTTTCCCTGGACTGAAGGAGGCTCAGGGGTAACCTTATTGATATTTATAAAATCTTAAGGAACAGAGTTAAGGGAAATAGCCACAGATTCCACCCCACCCCCTCCCTGGGCAGTGGAGCTTAAAACTAGGGGGGCATTAGCTTTCAAAGTGAGAGGTAATTTTTTTTCACACAGGATAGTAAATGTACAAAACAAGCTGTTAAAGGAAATGGTACAATTAAGACATTGAAAAGATACTTGGACATGGACATAAATAGGAAAGATTTAGAGCAGGGTCCCCAACCTGAGGTTCACAGACTGCTTACTGAATGGTATTGGTCCAGGCGCATGGCATAAAAAATGTTGGGGACCCCTGGTCTAGAGGAACGTGACACATGGGAATAGCTTGCTTATGCAACTTGGTCAGCATGGATGAGACGGGCTGAAGGGCTGCCTTCTTGCTGTCAAGCACTGTGACTGTAACCCCACACAATGCTGGTGTTCAGGAAACAGTGAACATTCCCACTCACTCTCACACCTTGTGTATAGTTGACAAAGCTGGGAATAATTGCTACTTCCTTAACAATAATAGGACTTTGACCCCATAATTTATTTATCTGATAACCTTCACTTATCTTAAAGTCTTGAAATATGAATGTACCAGAGAGGATTGTTGCAGTGTAAACAATGTAAAGCACTACACAGAGCTTTAAGGAAGGGGAGGGAGGTAGAGGAGGGGGAACAATTGGAGGGGAGGGCGGAGTTTATGGAGGGCACAGCAGAATGATGTCAAGTGGGGATCCAGAGGGGGTTGGTGCTGTAGGTCTTGTGGGATTGTGGAATCCACAGGACCCTCCCACCCTGTGCTCGAGCTATGGCATCCACCTGCCTAGTCCCATAATCCTGTGAGCATTCAGCACAGGAAATGGCCAACTGGCCTTCGAGAGTCCTCTACCATCCAACCAGATGACTTCTGGTCCCTGTGCAAACATCTGAGAATCTGCGATATAAAAGTGACTACCTGTGCATAAGACTTTGGAGCATTTAGGGAAGCAACACAAAGTCCGGATGCTGGAGGGTTGGAGGTGATCTGATAACGGTGTGAGTGTCCCCTGCCTATCCCATTAGCGGGGTATGTCAGCAATGCATGACAGTTCCGGCGGATGCTGAGGGAGTTGGAACTAGTGTAAAGGATCGTGCTCTGGACGTGCAGTAAGGAGTCGACAGCTCCTCAGTACTCAGGAAGAGTTTCCCTCACCATCAAGTTGAGAGGGACCATCTCCAGGGCTGCCACAACTCTTGTTCTATGCTCCAGAGTAATGACAGCACTTCTTCCCTGCAGATCGACTTCCCTGTATCACAGAACGTCATCTCGAGTTCATTGTCAGATGCACAAGTACATGTTCCAGAGCTGGGAAGAAAATCTTATTTGCAGTAGCATTACAGGGACATGCCATCCATTCACAAGAAAAAAAAATCAATTAACCATAAACTCTACACAAAATTTACACAATTTGAACAAACACCTGGTTTGGTGGGTGGGCCCAGGGCAGGACCACTGCCGGTGGTCTGCCGCCATCTCTCCTTGCAGAACATCACCCTGTGTCCCAGCACCAGCACCAGCTCCCATTTCCTGGAAGATGTCTGTGGGCACATGCAGGGATGGGGGTCCAGGATCTTACTGAGAGGAGCAACAAAGTTCACGGGTGAATTAATGACAGCTCCTTTATTCTTATCTGCAGGTCCCCAGACAAGGAAGGTAGCCTTTCAAGGGAACTTCAATTGGGGAAGTCCTCCTCGGAACTGAAGCAAACGAGAGCCAGATAAGGACCATTCATTGAGTGCGGGGTATTAACGCTGGTGAACAGTGTACGACTCTGTGCAGATGGCTGACACGAGTGTGGGATCTGACCCCGCGGCTACAGAGAGGTTCGGGGTCGAGGGAACGCCGTCCTCTCCTTGGTCTCTCATGGGCCTTAACACCACGGACAGCTGGAACCTCTCGGTCACCGCCAACACCACGCAAGACTGCGCAGAGAGCGCCGACTTCCAGTACATCATGTTCCCCGTGGTTTACAGCTTGGTCTTCGTGCTGGGCACCGCCGCCAACTCCGCCGCCCTTTGGTTCTTCCTGCGGGCCAAAGAGAAACTCTCGCCCTCAGACGTGTTCATGGTGAACCTGGCCGTCATCGATTTGATCTTCGCACTGACCCTGCCCTTCAAGATGGTCTACCACGCCCTAGGCAATGACTGGATCTTTGGTGAATGGGGCTGCAAGATCACGGGCTCGCTTTTCTTCGCCAACATGTACGGCAGCACCTTCTTCCTCACCTGCATCTGCGTGGACCGCTACATCGCCGTGGTTCACCCGCTGCGCTCCTTGCAGCTCCGCCAGCCCCGCTACCGGCTGCTCATCTGCGCTCTCATCTGGCTGCTGCTGGTCGCCTGTATCCTCTACCTCATGCTCAAGGGGCCGCTCACCAGCAAGTTCCCGAACGGCCGGACGGCCTGCCTGGAGAACTTCTCCTCCAGCTCCTGGAGCGGCCGCATCTCTGGCATCAGCTTCGTGGCGGCCGGCCTCGGCTTCCTCCTGCCCCTGCTGGTGATCGCCGTGTGCTATCCGCTGATCGCCCGCCGGCTGCTAGAGCCAGCCGCCGGCCGCTCCGTGCACACGGTTAAGAAGAAGGCCCTTCGCACGGTGTTGCTGGTTCTCGCCGTCTTCCTGATCTGCTTCGTGCCCTATCATGTGATCCAGGTGCTGCACACCCTCCGCCGCCTGGAGCTGTGGTCTAGCTGCCAGTTTATCCGCTTCACGTACGCGGCGCGTCGGGTCACCATGGCCCTGACCAGCATCAACAGCTGCCTGGACCCACTCATCTACTCTCTCAGCCGCCACTCCTTCACCTGCGTCCCGCCGTGCTGCCGGCAGCGCTGGAAACTCACCATCAGCCGTCGGAGCAATGATACGACCAAGAGCTGGATCCGTCACTGAATGCACGGGGTGATCCCAGTCTGGGCCGTGTCTTCACAGTGGAAGCCCAGACCGGGCCGTGTCTGCACAGGGTGATCCCAGACCGGTCCGTCATTGGATAATGGGACAGACAGGCCCGTGTAGGCACAGCCTAATCCCAGACTGGTATGTGACTGCACAGGGTGATCCCAGATTAGGCTGTGTATATGGACTCTGTGGCCCCGATTTGTGATTCCCTTGTCCATTTCTAAGGTCGTTCTATGACGGGGGAGGGAGGGGGTGACCCGTGGTGAGTAGAGAGACTTTGGTTCATAACAAAATCACACACAGCACACATAGAGAAACACAACACACACACACACACAATCACACATGGTTTCCCTCACACAGTCATGTCACACAAGTTCTTCAGGCGTGGACGCGCACACACACAGACTCACAGTCACCTGCACACACACACAATGTCTCACTGTCGTGCACAGTTATAGACATAGACACTCTCTCAAACATATTGGCAGACACAGAGACAGACACAGACACAGACATAATCCTGCAGTCTCTCACACAATTTTCCCTCACACATACAATCACCTCTACAGTCGCACATACCGTCACAGGCGCACAGTCACGCACTGCCTCACACTCTCTCCCACACACAGTCACACCTACAGTCATCCTCTCTGTCATGCAGTCTCACAGTCACAAACACACACCATCACAGACTCATGGTGACACACACCATCCCAGTCTCACAATCATTGACACACACCATCCCAGTTTCACAATCAGTGACACACACCATCCCAGTCTCACAGTCACACACACACACACCACCACCACCACCACAGATTCATAGTGACACAGACCATCCCAGTCTCACAGTCACGTACACACCATCAAAGACTCAATGAGACATGAAGTTACATAATGCCTCTCATACAGTCGCACACACAATCTGTCTCTCACACATGCCATGATACAGAAACATTCCTACAGTCACAAACAGTCTTCCACACAGACTGTCTCTCTGCCCTTTTCACACATTCCACACATGATCTGGGCCTCTGCTGTTGTAGGGCAGTGGTGGGTCGGGAGCTGTTGTGCTTTGAATGTGCATAAACTTTCAGTTCACACAGTGTCAATAAACTCTGTGAAAAACACACACATGCTGCAATTAATTGTAACTCCTTGACCCACGGCTTTGATCTAAAGGGAGCCCTTTCTGGTTGGCAGTCGGATGTGGTCAATGGTGTCCCGCAGGCGTCCGGTTTCTTTTCATGTGATATGTCAATGGTTTGGATGACAGAATTGATGGCTTTGTGGATGACACAAAGATAGGTGGAGGGGCAGCTAGTGTTGAGGAAGCAGGGAGTCTGCAGAAGGACTCAGACAGATGAGGAGAATGAGCAATCAAGTATCAGGCAGGATACAGTGTCAGGAAGTACTCATGCACTTTGGTAGAAGGAATAAAGGTGTAGACTATTTTCTAAATAGGGGACAAATTCAGAAATCAGAGGGGCAAAGGGACTTGGGAGTTCAAATGCAGGATTCCCTGAAGGTTAACTTGCAGGCTGAGTCAGTGATAAGGAAGCCAAATGCAATGTTAGCAATCATTTTGAGAGGACTAGAATATAAGTGATTTGGGGTGGCATGGTAGCTTAGTGGTTAGCACAACGCTTTACAGTACCTACGGGTCCAGGTTCAGTTCCCGCCACTGCCTGTAAGGATTTTGTATGTCCTCCCTGTGGGTTTCCTCCAAGTGCTCCGGTTTCCTCCCACAGTCTAAATACGTACTGTTTGGTAGGTTAATTGGTCATTGTAAATTGTCCCGTGATTAGGCTGGGGTTAAATCAGGGGTTGCTGGGCAGCAAGGCTCAAAGGGCCAGAAGGGACTATTCCGCACTGTATCTCAATCAATCAATCAAAAAATAAATACATAAACACAAGGATGTAATGCTGAGAATTTATAAGGCCCAAGTGAGGCCTCATTTGGAGTATTGTGAGCAGTTTTGGATCCCTTATTTAAGAAAGGATATTTTAGCATTGCAGGGAGTCCAGGGGAAATTCACGAAAATGATTACAGGAATGAAAGGGTGAAAGTATAAGGAACATTTTGTGGCTCTGGTCTGTACTTGTTGGAGTTTAAAAGAATACGGGGGGGAGCTCATTGAAACCAATCGAATACTGAAAGGCCTAGAAAGAGTGGACATGGAGAGGATGTTTCCTATAGTGGGTGAATCTAGGACCAGAGGCACAGCCTCAGAGTAGAAAGACATCCCTTTAGAACAGAGATGAAGAGGAATTTCTTCAGCTAGATGGTGGTGTTTCCGAGGAATTCTTTGCCCCAGATGGCTGTGGAGGCCAAGTCATTGTGTACATTTAAAACAAAGGTTGATGGGTTCTTGATTAGTCGGGGTGTTAAAGGTTTTGTGAAGAAGGCAGGAGAATGGGGTTGAGAGGGAAAATAAATCAGCCATGATTGAAATGCTGCCCGACCAGCTGAGTTCCTCCAGAATTTTGTGTGTATTGCAGCAGTTTGAAATTGTTACATGTTTCAAGCTTCGGCAGAGGTGCTGTTGAGCAATCGGTGATCTGTAATTCACAAACGCAGCTGCAGAATCATGTGTCCGTCAGAGACCGAGGAACCACTTACTCCATCAGCACTCACTGCGCACGTGCCTTCCCACCAGATGTCACAACTCCAGCTTCCTGGTATGAAGATTTGCTCATTGTAACTCAGCAAGAGGAAATCTAATGATAAGATACCGTAACCACTGCAGAAATACAAACCAGCAATGGCAAAGCTCACAATTTCTGCCAAAGGTTCTCTGAGACTGGATCATTCTTGCACACCCTGTTCACACACACACCCTGTTACATTGAGTACAAAGAGTGTGAGTGTGCATAATTGTGCGCATGTGAGTGTGTGTATGTGGAATGTGTGTTAGTGAGTGGGTGTTTGTGTGTGAATCTGGGTCTCTGTGAGTGTGTGTGTTTGAGTGTGAGGCTGGATCTCTATATGAGAGTGTGTGTGTGTGCATGAGTGTGTTTGAACTAATAATGACCATTCAGACTGGGTGAATGTTAATGAGATGAGCTTGCACACACACACACTCACTCACACACACTTTCACTCACACTCACTCTCACTCATTGCCAGATGCAGCCACACCCAGGACATCTCCCCAGGCTGTGGATCAGAAAGAAAAGCACTCACTACCACATTCCCAAACTCACATGGGCAGACACACAGGCCAACTCACGTTTGTGTGCAGCATTCCCACCTGCACTCTCTTTCACACTCAGTCTTTCACACACCAATACACACTTACTCATAGACACACACAGACAGCTGTTCACACACTCTCACTGACAGTCACATACTCACACACATTTAGATTTACACATGCGTGCATACAACACATATATTATGTGCTTATTCACACTCACACATATTTACACACAGGTCACACACGCAAACACATATGCATAGGCATACACAAAGAGACACATGTGAACATACAGAGATACACACACTTCACTTTATATCTAGACACTTGCAGACTTCAAAGTACATTTATCATCGAAGTATGTTTACAGTATTCAACCTTAACAGTCGTCTGCTTGCAGGCAGCCACAACAAAATATAACCTACTTAAAGAAAAAACCCACTCAACAAAGACCGTCAAACACCAAATGTGTGGGAAAAAGAACAAAACATGCAAATGATAAAAAAGATAAGCAAATAACACAGAACATGAACCGCAGAGTCCAAAAATGAGTAAAGGAGTCAGTTCTGCACGGTGCTAATGTTTGCAGGCCACTGTTGTGTATTAGATAATTCAGTGGTATTTGGGTAATATTGTAAATATATCATTTGATTAAGCATTCTGGTTTGTTTAAATATTTCAATATGGGTTCTATGCAAAAATAAGTGAATTGCACATGTCAAGATGCTACCACATGATACGTGCGCACTCACTTAAAATAAAACTGAGTTAGACTCGCAGTTTGGACTCCTGTCTTTTTCTTTTAATTACTTTAATGTGTTGGAGTTACAAAACATACCAGTGGTGATGAGATATTTTTGAAACGAACCTCAGACAACAAACTACCTGTTGAAGCACAGCAAGACATTCAAGTTCATAAAAGCACAGTGAAGTGGTTATATTTTTTAAAAAGGCACAGCAAAACAGTTGAGTTTTTTTTTAAAAAGAAACACAATGCATGTTCTTTGGAAGGGAAGATAAGATCAAGTTTTTTTTAAAAAAGCAGAAAATGGAAGAATTCATGGGTCCATGAGGAGTACTAGGTGATAAAGAAAGGCAGAGATGGCTGTCTACATTAGAAAGATTGACACATTGACACATTCTACTACACAACAGATAACTGGAATATGTATACTGAGTTAATTGACCCGTACTTTAAAGCAAAACAAATAGCCAATGGGAAGCAAGTACCAATGCTGAGTGCATTGGGTTTAAAGGCATACAGTTTAACTGCTCCAACCAAAATGGATACAACAGACTTTGCTGATATTCTGAAAGTATCACTTAGAACCAAAACCATTGTTGTTTGCAGAACACTTTAGATTTCATAAGCAGAAGCAATAGGAAGGGGAGTCCATTTCAACTTACATGGCTGAATTGAAGAGATTGTTTCAGCATTTTCAGTTCAATGATGGACTTAATGATACCTTCAGAGATGGTTTGAATTGTAGAATCTTACAAGAAAGCGTTCAAGATTGGCCCCTAACTGAAGCACAATTCACTTTGAAGAGAGCAGTTGAAATAGTTGTTATCAATGAAAACAGCAGACAGAGATGCAATTAAGCTGCAGTCAGGAATGAAAGTGAGCATGAATAAAATTGCAACATCTAAACAGAAGGTACCTGGCCATACAAGTTGTGGCAGGGGCTCCCATGCATCAGACCAATACAGGTTCAAAGGTGATACTTGCAGAAAATGCAACAAAGTAGGATGCTTACAAAGAGTATGTCAGGCAGGTAAAATAAATGGACTGCACAGTGAAGAGAAAAAGTTAAAAAGACAAATTGCAATTTCAAAAAGAGCACTGTTGATGAAAATCCTGATGGTGATGAAAGTGAAGCAGGACTGAGTAGCCTTGAGATTCACTATGTGAAAACTAACAATGGACAAGCAATATGGTTTACGCCAGAAGTGAATGACAAATTAATTAAAATAGAATTGAAGACTGACTCAGCTGTTTCAGTCTTTCCACACTATGAGTTTGAATCATGTTTCAAAAATACTGAACTGAAGCCTGTAGATATCCAAAAAACTATACTGGAGAAAAGGGAATGACTTCTGTAAGAGTGAAATACAACAGCCAACAAACCATGTTGGTCTTGTATGTGATAAAAAGAGGAGGCGCAGCATTGTGGGGTTGTGAAAGGCTGAGAGAACTACAACTTGTTTGGAGATCTATCCACTGTTTGCATGCCACACCCCCTGCAACAGAGTCAACTGAAGGTGAGTTATGAAAGGTGCTGGATGATGCCACATCTGTCTCCATGCTGTACACCATGAACTGTTGCCCAACAGAGGGCAAACAGGTGTTGGTGCCAGCCTCTGTGCCTCCAGTTGGAAAGCATTATGGACCAAGGAAGGACCAAGTGATGACAGCAGTAGCCCTCCCAGAACAATTTGTAGGCAACAAGTCTGAGAAAGCTTTTGATACTGTTACTCGCAAAAAGTGGTTTTGTTCTAAGCTGGAAGAGAGCTTCAGGAAAGTTGCAAACATTCAGCTTTTGTGAGTATCAAGAGCCAAACTCTACTGTGCATGCATTAGGTTATTGGTTGAATATCAAGTGGGAGACAGAAGGCTGCTTGTAAAAGTGGATGCAAAGATCAAAGCCCAGCTGGATGAATGGAAGGCAAAAAAGAATGAAGTCAATGGAGATACGAAAACAGAGGATTCTTCAGATATTGCGGATAAGGAAACCAAGAGGAGAGATCAGATCATAAAGGGAGCAGTAGAAGGATTAATAGGAGAATACTCCAGTGAACTAAGTGAACCCTGCCAAGATCAAAATGTTTGTCACATCCTAGAAAGAAGGAAAAGGAAAATAAAGAGAAAGACATGAAAGAGAAGAGGAATGTGAGAAAGAAAGAAAGCAGGAACAAGAACGAGATAGCAATCAAGAGAGGGATAAAAAGAGAGAAAGAAACTAGGACTGGGAGAGAAGCAAGGATCAAAGTAGATCCAGAGAGAAAAGCTGAGAAAAGGAGAAGAAAAGTGTCCAGACTTGTCCGAGCCACATCCTGCAGTCCCAGAGTCAGCAACAACCACATCATGGAACCTGTCCAAAGAAAAACGTCAAACACCCAACGTCAAAAGAACAAATCACACAAACAGCAAAAATGAGCGAAAACCACAGAATATAGAATCTCAAACCACAGGGTCATTGAAACAGTCTTGGAATGTTCAGTTCAAAACAGCAGGGAAGAATGTTGTGCATTAAAAATTTCAGCAGTATTTCTTGCTCGATTAAATAATTTGTCAAAGGTTATATGTAAAAATAAGTGAATTTGCATACATCATGATGCCACCACATGATGTGAGCTCGTCTCCTAAAGTAAGGACAAATGATGACCCATTCTCCCGGGCATCGTCTTTTCCTCTAAGTTAGTTTTTTATGTTTTGAAGTTATAAAACATAACAGCCACAGATTTAGTTCAGCGCCCTTATCAAATCACACAAATAGTCAAAAAGCTCAACAAAAACACGTGGGACATGAACTGCAGAGTCTCCGACAGTTAATCCACAGCAGCAGAGCCCATTCAGCGCAAAGGCCAGGGAAACCTGTTCAGGAGCCCGATGGCTGCAGGGTGGCGACTGCTCCTGCACCTGATGGCCTGGGACCAAAGACCCCTGCACCTTTCACCCAAAGGCAGCAACGAGAAGAAAGGGAAGCCAGTCAAACCCAGGCAGACGGCACTGCACACTTGCTCGTTTTTCACTCTCATCACATTCAGGTTTAATATCATTGGCATACGTCGTGAAATTTCTTAACTTTGCAGCAGCAGCATCTCTTCAAGCTGTTCCTGAATCACTGAGTGTGTGCCTTCGGCCTTCTGTACCTCCTTCCTGATGGTAACAATGAGAAGAGGGCATGCCCTGGGGTGATGGGGTTCCTTAATGATGGATTCCAGCTTTCTGAGGCACCACTCACTACGGAGGATGGTACTGTCACGTACCCCGTGATGGGTTAAAGAACCAGCAGAGGTGGAAAACACTTTGGAGTCCAGTATTGCTATTAACTAATAATATTTATTAGTAACTATGCAATACAGTAATATAAATGTAGATAAATCAAACAGGTTAGCAAGGATTATATATATATAAGTAAGTAAATGAGTAAGTGTGGAAATATATGTGAAAAACCAAGCTTCTTCAAGTCTAGGTTTAAAAAGATACAGTCTTACAATGATGAGTAAAGTTCAGTTCAGTTCAGTTTGTGGTATTGAGTTGAGTAGTGATGGAGAGAGAGTGAGGGAGAGATTTGAGTCTTCAGGTGAGCTGATGCCATCGATCTTCCTGTTGTCTTCCAAAATCCTTTAAAAGTCACTGACTGTGACTTCAACAAAGGGGACTGTTTTTCTGTGGTGGACACATGGACAACTCCCCACTGCCTTTTTTTCACTGCAAGAGCCACTGATCGATCTGCCTGATCGATCCTCCAAAAACCCACTTTTTCTGTGGGCACAGCAAAGCTCATTCAGTGTCCAAAACATGTGCCTGAGGTCTATATCGTCTGACCTCCTATTTATCTCACTGTACTGAGCACCAACTGTCATTCAAATAACTCCTCCTTCCTTTGACTGTGTAAAAAATGTACAAGCAAACAAATGTCTTTGGAAGTATAAACACGAGGCAAAAAACATAACATCGATTGTCCATCAAATAACACTGCCCTCGGTCACCGTAGCGACTTTCGAGCTCCGAACTGAGCAGAAATCCAAAAGTTCCTCCTCGTGCCTTAAAGTGACAGTCCAAAAGTTAGTCTTCATCTCTCTCTCTCTCTTTTCAAAACAACATGTCGGTGTTAAATAACTCTCTCTCTCTCTTCAAAAGCACAGTTCATAGGGGTAATCGAGCACAGTTCATAGGGGTAATTCAGGACCCCGTCACACCCCCTTCCTTCAGAGTAAAAAAGATTTGACGAAGGCAAAATTTTTTTTGTCTAAATGTAAATTACAGAGTTTGAAATAATACATGTATGATCATCAGATGACAGAGCAAAATGTGTGCAATTTCCAACTTAACATCTGGATAAATAATCAGCTATAATATTGTCAGTACCTTTCACGTTTGATTTTTAAGTCACATTCTTGCAATATCAGAGTCCAATTTAACAACCTTCTATTCTTATCCTTCATCTTGGTTAGAAACACCAACGGATTATAATCCATGTAAACCACAAGTGGTACCTGGGCAGGACAAATAGAGACCTCAAAATGTTGTAAAGCCAGAATAAGTGCTAGTAATTTCTTTTTAACAGTTGAATAATTTTTCTGGTGCACATTAAATTTCTTTGAGAAATAGGCTACTGGGTGTTCAATGTCATACACGCCCTTCTGTAACAGTACTGCCCCAGCAGCTTCGTCACCAGCGTCTGTTGCTATAGAAAATGGCTTGGAAAAATCTGGTGCTTTGAGCATATGATGATAAGACAGGATGGTTTTCAGATGTTCAAATGCCCTCTGGCAAAGGTCATTCCATACAAATCTTTCACTCTTCCCTCGAAGATTTGTTAGCGGGAGAGCGGTGTCAGCAAAGTTCTTACAAAACTTATGATAATACTCAACCATTCCTAAAACCCTTCTTAAAGCTTTCTTGCTGGTCGGAACAGGAACCGCAGCAACAGCTTGAACCTTGGCCTGTACAGGAGCCAGTTGGCCGTGGCCTACCACATAGCCAAGATAAATAACAGTAGCATGACCAAACTCACTTTAGAGAGGTTCACAGTAAGATTGGCCTTGGAAAGTCTGTCAAACAGTTTTTCTACCGCTGCAATATGCTCTTCCCACGTGTCATTCCAGACCACTAAATCATCAATTATAAGCCCCTGTGTTTTCTAAACCTCCAATCAGAGAATTGATCATTCTTTGAAATGTCTCTGGAGCATTTTTCATCCCGAAGGGTAAAACATGGTATTCATACAGTCTAGATGGTGTCACAAATGCTGATATCTCTTTAGCCCTCTCTGACAAAGGAACATCCCAGCATCTTTTTAACAAATCAATCTTTGTAAGGAATTTAGCCTTCCCCACTTTACCAATATGGTCATCCGTTCTTTTCCTTGTTCTTTCTTGTTTCCAATTTCTTGTTCAACCATTTTACTTTTCTCAAAGTTCACTCTGTGAAGATGCTGTTTCATGGGCTGGGCTGAATTGATAATGATGTGGTGCACTGCACCTGTGCACCGCTTCAGAATGTCAGAAAGTAACTCTCCATGCTTGTCAATTAGGTCTTTCACTTGTTTTTGCAGTGTAGGGTCCAACTGATGGACCTCATCAGTAATATGTTTCAAAACAATGGAATTCTGACATCTTGTTGATATTAAATTCAGTGGGTAAACATGTTTTTACATCCCATTATCAGATTCCATGACTCCATTTTGTTCCATAACAATTCTCCCAGGTGCCATTCTAACGAACAAGTGTTTTATTTTAATTCGACCATTCTGTAAACTTTCCCTTGCAAGGTCACAAATCTTATTAAATTCTTTTCAGAGTTCTAAAACAGCGGTCCCCAACCACTGGGCCGCGGACCGGTACCGGGCTGTGAGGAAACGATATGATTTGGCGATAGGAGTCAGCTGCACCTTTCCTCAGTCCCTGTCACGGCCACTGTTGAACTTGAACACACGCGAGGTCATTACCCGCGCGTCATCCATGTCAGCACGGGAAGGAGATCAACTCCTCGAGCTTGCAAATGACGGTAGGCTGAAAAGTATATTTGACATAACATCTCTGCCGGCATTCTGGATCAAAGTCAAGGCTGAATATCCTGAGATAGCCACGAAAGCACTGAAAACGTTGCTTCCATTTCCAACTTATCTCTGCGATGCGGGGTTTTCTGCAATGAGTGCAATGAAAACTAAATTGCGGAATAGACTGGATATAAGGAACCCCCTTCGAGTATCATTGTCTCCCATCACCCCCCGATAGAAACATAGAAACATAGAAAATAGGTGCAGGAGTAGGGCATTCGGCCCTTCGAGCCTGCACTGCCATTTATTATGATCATGGCTGATCATCCAACTCAGAACCCCGCCCCAGCCTTCCCTCCATACCCCCTGATCCCCGTAGCCACAAGGGCCATATCTGACTCCCTCTTAAATATAGCCAATGAACTGGCCTCAACTGTTTCCTGTGGCAGAGAATTCCACAGAAACAAACCCAGGGCTCCCACTGATTCAGCGATATTGGTGTGTTGCAATGATTTTATATGTTCATACGAGGAAAATATGTGCTGTGTGTTTAATATCCAAACGTTACTTAAAATGTTATGATGCTATTGACTTACTTATATAACGATATAACAATTACAGCACGGAAACAGGCCATCTCTGCCCTTCTAGTCGGTGCTGAACGCTAGTCCCACCGACCTGCGCTCAGCCCATAACCCTCCATTCCTTTCCTGTCCATATACCTATCCAATTTTTCTTTAAATGATAATATCGAACCTGCCTCTACTACTTCTACTGGAAGTTCATTCAACTCTTACTTCAAGCTCCCCTGTCCTCCCCTGATAATTGACTTATCACTATATTCATGCGAGGAAAATAGGCGCTGTGTGTTTAATATTAAATTCGTTAGATAAACCCTTTTAGAAACAAAATTGAGTGTATTAGCTACTTATCACCTATATTCCGGTTGTGATTAACACCCCTCCAAACAGAATCGTCAAAAACGATTTGCAGGAAAAAAAAATTGGCAGGAACACGCATGCGCACTGGTGCCCGCGCAAGGTCATTGTAGTCTTTTCTGGGTAAAAACAACATATTTGACTGCTACTGTTGTCTGTTGGCAACCCTACCACCACCCCCCCACCCCCCGTCAGTCAGTCCGCAAAAATATTGTCAATATTAAACCGGTCTGCAGTGCGAAAAAGGTTGGGGACCCCTGTTCTAAAACATAATTAAGCACACTGACACATGTTTCCAAATCAGACCATAGTTCTCTGAGTAGGGTCAAAGGTCCTTTTTGCCTGTAACTGAACACAGGTTCCAGCAGACTACCTTCCAATGGCTTTTGAATGGAATCTCCAACAATAAATAAAAGGAGGGGAACCCCCCCCATCCCAATTTTTCCCTTTTTTCACGCAATATGTTTTAATCATGGTCTTAAGAGTTGAGTTGAACCATTCCAAGGCTCCCTTGGACTCTGTGGTGATATGCAGATGACACCATGTGCTTAGCTTCCAATTCTCTAACTATCCCCTGGAATGTTCTCGAAGTAAAGTTACTACCCTGGTCAAATTGAATTTCTTTGGGCAGACCTACCAGTGTGGAAAACGTACTGAATGACTTCACCACAGACTTGGTCTTGATGCTTTCTAAAGACACGGCTTCAGGGGACCTAGACACAGCACACACAATTGTTAACACATACTGATAACCAGCTGCAGTCTTTGGTAATGGACCTGCACAATCCTCTATGACCCCAGAAAAATGTTCACCGAAAGCAGGTATTGTTTTAAGTAGCATGACTTGAATAACCTGATTAAATTTCCCCTCAACTTGACAAGGATGGCAAGTCCTGTAAAAATTCACAACATCCTTCCTTAAACTAGGCCAGTAAAATTTCTTCATAATCCTGTTCACTGTCTTTCTCACTCCATGACATCCACCTAAAGGCATACTGTGAGCCATGTTTAAAATCTCAGCTCTGTAAACTTTCGGAACCACCACTTGATATTCAATAACCCAATTCTCACTTGCACTCCCAGTGGTTGGTCTCCACCTCCTCATCAACACCCCATCTTTAAGGTAATATCCCACTGACTCTCTCTGAACCTCCTCTCCTGTGAGAGCTATCTGCTTTAAAGCCACCATTTCAGAATCTCGCTTCTGTTCTTCTATAAATTCCTTCCTCAATAAGGACAAACCTTCCTCATACACCTTTCTTTCATCAGCTTTACTACCCTCTAAGTCCTGTGGAAATCTGGAAGGTAGAAAAGTCTGTGACACATCACCATAATTTAAACCTCTGGTTTTACTATCATAGGCCTCAACAGCAGCTTTGCTCATCAGCTGAACAGCTGTATCAACCTTATCTTGGAGAGGTGTCAACATTCCTCTATTATTTACTAAACTTAGCACCATCACCAGGCTTATGGGAACCATGTATACATTGTGGAAGAGACCAAACAATCCATCCATCTGATTATGACCTTCACTTCAACTTGCTTCCATAACAACTTCCACCCAAAACCATAACAAATCTCCTTCTTCACAACATCATAATTTTGCAGGTGTGTACCTCCAAATGACCAAACAAAATTCAATAGAATAGCACATCTTTCCTCAGCAGGCCTCTGTCCTGCAAGCAGGGTCACAGGTCACGCAACCAATCCAACCTTTCTCAGCGCTTTATCCAAAAGTCCAGGAACAGCCCTTTTCCCATTACTTTCAGTAAAACTTACCTCATCAATTTTCACCTCATCACTAACTTTTAAAACACTGTCTAATACAAGTGACCAAGAATCCCTACATTCCCCTGGTACCAAAGTTAACCCCTTATTCACTGAACCAGGATCATCTGACACAAAAAAACTGCATTCCTTTTCAACCAAGTCAGACACCTCAGACTTTAACTGAGTCTCAACACAAGGTTCAGAACCCTGTGAATTCACAGGTACTTCAACAACCTGAACACAGGCAATTGGGACAGCTGCCTCTTCTAGGCTGTTATCACTTGTCCCAGTTTCAAATTCAAGGTCACCCCAAACCTCCCAGCTATTCTCTGGGAAACTCCCATCTGCAGTAAACTCAGGCTCGTGGGTTAAAACAACTTTGTCTGCTTTCTTAACAGACCCCTGCAGGGTGGCGGCATCCTCCAAACCTAGGTTTGCCCTTACATCATCAAGAGCACAACCTTTAAATTCATCAAACAAAACAAACCCTTCCAAGCTGTAAAAATCATCAGGGTCCGACACTAAACCTCTCAGCTGCCACATCTCTATCTTTTCCAGCTCAGGCTGCCTCTGCTTGTTTGCCGCGTGATCTTCATGTTGCCATTTCTCCCTCTCCAGCTGTCTCTGTTTTTCTGCCTCTATAGCCTCTCTCGAGCTGTTTTAATTTCAGTTCATGCTCCATTCTTAATTTTCCCACCTGAAGCTGAAGCTCAGCCTCAGCAGGTTTACCTTCCATGGACATTTTCAACGCATCCTCAGTAAATTGCTTCATTGAAATATAATATTCAGTTATTTTTCTTTGAATTTCTACCGTAGGTAGTCATATCCTTCTTTACTCAATTTTCAATTCTTTAGCAATGTCCTGCACATCATCCTTTTTAGCTTCCTTCAAAGTCACCAGTTCTGGCGATTTCAGAAAGTCCCTAACTTCCACTTCTGCTGTTTTTCCACACAACCACATCAAAAGGGACTTTCCCCAATCAATTCAAACAAGCCTCACAACCAATTTGTTCATATCACGGACGAGGCCCCAATTTCGTCACGTACCCCATTGATGGGTTAAAGAACCAGCAGAGATGGAAAACACTTTAGAGTCCAGTATTGCTATTAACTAATAATATTTATTAGTAAGTATGCAATATAGTAATATAAATGTAGATAAATCAAACAGGCTAGCAATGATTTTATATATATATATATAAGTAAGAAAATCAGTAAGTGTGGAAATATATGTGAAAAACCAAACTTCTTCAAGTCTAGGAGTAAAGAGATACAGTCTTACAATGATGAGTAAAGTTCAGTTCAGTTCGTGGTGTTGAGTTGAGTAGTGATGGAGAGAGAGAGGGAGAGATTTGAGTCTTCAGGTGAGCTGATGCCATCGATCTTCCTATTGTCGTCCAAAAACCTTTAAAAAGTCACCGACTGTGACTTCAACAAAGGGGACCGTTTTTCTGTGGTGGAGCCATCAACGCAGGCAAGGGTGGACACATGGACAACTCCCCACTGCCTTTTTTTCACTGCAAGAGCCACTGATCGATCTGCCTGATCGATCCTCCAAAAACCCACTTTTTCTGTGGGCACAGCAAAGCTCATTCAGTGTCCAAAACATGTGCCTGAGGTCTATATCGTCTGACCTCCTATTTATCTCACTGTACTGAGCACCAACTGTCATTAAAAAACTCCTCCTTCCTTTGACTGTGTAAGAAATGTACAAGGAGACAAATGTCCTTGGAAGTACTCAGCAGGTCGGGCAGCATCCGTGGAAAACGTCGTCCGATCTTTTCCACGGATGCTGCCCGACCTGCTGAGTTCCTCCAGTGTGTTGTGAGTGTTGCTTTGACCCCAGCATCTGCAGATTATTTTGTGTCTTTGGAAGTATAAACATGCTGCTGAAAAATCATAACATCAATTGTCCATCAAATAACACTACCCTCAGTCACCATAGCGACTTACGAGCTCCAAACTCAGCAGAAATCCAAAAGTTCCTCCTCACGCCTTGAAGTGACAGTTCAAAAATTAGTCTTTGTCTCTCTCTCTCTTTCTCTCTCTCTCTCTTTTCAAAACAACATGTTGGTGTTAAATAACTCTCTCTCTCTCTTCAAAAGCACAGTTCATAGGGGTAATTCAGGACCCCGAACCAGTACCCATGATGGAGCTGACTAATTTTACAACTTTCTTTCGGTCCTGTGCAGTAGGCCCTCCACCCCCATACCAGGCAGGGATGCAACCTGTCAGAAAGCTTTCCACGGTGCATCGGAGAACGTTTTCGAGCATTTTCGGTGACAAACCAAATCTCCTCATACTCTGAATGAAATATACCGCTGTCTTGCCTTCTTTATAGCTGCAACAATATGTTGGGACCAGGTTAGATTTCCTCAGAGATATTGAGACCCAGGAACTTGAAACTGCTCACTCTCTCCACTTCTGATCCCCCTATGAGGACTGGTGTGTGTTTCCTTGTCTTACCCTTTCTGAAGTCCACAATCTGATCTTTGGTCTTACTGACGTTGAGTGCAAGGTTGTTGCTGCAGCCCCACTAAACTAGCCAGTATATCTCAGTGCTGTACACCCTCTCATCACCACCCAAAATTCTGCCAACAATGGTTGTATCATCAGCAAATTTATAGATGGCATTTGAGCTATGGTTAGCCACACAGTCGCGCGTATAGAGAGAGTAGAGAAGTGGGCTGAGCACACATCTCTGAGGTGCACCAGTGTTGATCATCAGTGAGATTAAAGATTAAAGTCTGTCGCGAGCCTTGTGGCCCATCAGTCTGGTGCTTATGCCGGTTTCCATGGCATGAAGCGACTGAGAGTACGAGACTGCCCCCCCCACCCCCCAGATAGGACGCCAGTCTATCGCGAGGTTAACCCCCAGCATTTTTGCCGGTACCCATTCTCAGCTGGGTAGACTGGAGCAATGTGTGGTTAAGTGCCTTGCTCAAGGACACACACGCTGTCTCGGCCGAGGCTCGAACCCACGACCTTCAGGTCGCTAGTCCAACGCTCTAGCCACTTGGCCATGCGCCACACATCATCAGTGAGGAGGAAGTATTAGTACCAATCCATTCTTGTCCTCAACAATAGTAATCTGCTCGATTTTAAATCAGCATGGTGTAACAAAGCTGACCACGAGTCTGTGTTCTGCCGTCTGCAATGGTTCAGCCACCCCCCCCCCCCCCGCAGATGCCTTACCAACACACTCCGCTCTCATCCTTACCAAATCCCTCAGATCAAAAAAGTGCCAGATCATTTAGCCGGCCCAAAAATACATCTTTGGAAAGAAAATTACAGGCTGCAATGGATCGCAGTCCAGAAGTATATTTAGTAAAAGGAGGGTATCTGGAACTTTTAAAGAGAGTCCTAATGGCTTCTACAGATTTGTTAAGAGCCGAAGGATTACAAGGGACGAAACTGGTACTCTGGTATATCAGAATGGTAATCCATGTGTGGAGCCAAAACAGATGGGGGGAGATCTTCAATACATTTTTTGTATCTGTATTTAGTCAGGAAATGGACACAGAGTCTGTAGAAGTGAGGAGGAGGAGGATGTTCTTCCTGTCTTGAGGCAGATTGGGGTGGATGAATCCCCAGGGCCTGACAATATGTTTCCTCAGATCCTGTGGGAGGCAAGTGCAGAAACTGCTGGGGCCCTAGCAGAGATATTCAAATCATCCTTAGCGACATGTGAGGTACTGGAGGATTGGAGGATAGATAATGTTGTTCCGTAGTTTAAGAATTATTCCAATCATAAACCAGTATTTATAGGCCAGTGAGCCTGACATCAGTAGAGCCATAGAGAAGTACAGCATAGAATAGGTCCTTTGGTCCATCTAGTCCATGCTAAAACCATTTAAACTGCCTACTCCCATTGACCTGAACCCTAGGACAATAGCCCTCCATACCCCTACTATCCATGTACCTATCCAAACTTCTCTTAAAAGTTGAAATCGAGCTTGCACGTTCCACACTCTCATGACCCTCTGAGTGAAGAAGTTTCCCATCCTGCTTCTCTTAAACTTCTCACCTTTCACCTTTAACCCTGATTGTAGTCCCACCCAACCTCAGTGAAAAAGCCTGCTTGCATTTACCCTATCTATACCCCTCATAATTTTGTATACCTCTATCAAATTCCCTCTCAGTCTTCTACGTTCTAAAGAATACAGTCCTAACTTATTCAATCTTTCCTTGTAATTCAAGTCCTCCAGACCCAGCAACATCCCTATAAGCTTTCTCTGTACTCTTTCAACCTTGTTTACATTTTTCCTGTGGTCGGCAGGTGATCAAAACTGCACACAATACCCCAAATTAAGCCTCACCAATGTCTCATACAACTTCAACATAACATCCCATCTTCTTTACTCAGTACTTTGATATATGAAGGTCAAAGTGCCAAAATCTTTCTTTATAACCCTGTCTACCTGTGATGCCACTTTCAGCTAATTCTGTACCTGTACTCCCAGATCCCTTTGCTCTGCCACACTCCTCAGTGCCCTACTGCTCACTGTGTTAGACATGCCCTAGTTGGTCTACTGAAGTGCAAAACCTCTCTTTGTCTGCAATAAATTCCATCTGTCATTTTCAGCCCATTTTCCCAGCTGATGCAGATCCCTTTACAAGCCATGATAGCCTTCCTTGCTGTCTACTATACCCCATCCTTGGTATAATCCTTAAATTTTCTGATCTAGTTCACCACATTATCATCCAGATCACTGATACACTACAAAGGAACCAGCACTGATCCCTGCAGCACACCACTGGTCACACATCTCCAATCAGAGAGGCAACTCTCTACTACCACTCACCGGCTTCTCGCACAAAGCCTGTGTCTAATCTAATCCAGTTTATTGCATCATCTTGATTGCCAAGCAACTGAACTACCTTAACCAGCCTCCCATGCAGGATTTTTTCAAATGCCTTACTAAAGTCCATGTAGACAACATCCATGCCTTGCCTTCAAAACACTTTCCTTATCACTTCCTCAAAAATTTCTATAATATTGGTTAGGCATGACCTACTATGCACAAAACCATGCTGACAATTCTTAATCAGTCCCTGTCTATCTAAATACTCGCGTATCCAGTCCCTTAGAATACCTTCCTATAGCTTTTCCACTACTGATGTCAGACTGACCGGCCTATAATTCCCTGGCTTATGTTTAGAGCCTTTTTTAAATAGCAGAACAATATTAGCCATTCTCCAATCCTTTGATATCTCACCTGTTGCTAAGAATGGTTAAGCATCCCTGTTGGAGCCCCTGCAATTTCTGCATGTGCCTCCCGTAGGTCAGTTCACTTCTGGGCCACCATCAATAAAGGTGACTCATACAGCATCTCTGATGGAAAACATCAAATACTCTCATTTCAGTCTGCTGCAACTGAGAACCACGACTGCATCTAAGGTCTGTACAGTTAGTAACAACGTTTTAATGCGATTAAACAATTTATCACTGCTCAAAGTCGACAGAAATAGATCAGATTCTGCCCGGCGTGTTGCCCCTTTAAGACAGCAGTGCAAGAGATGCTGTCATGCTGGGCTAAACAGCATTTAAGAAAATGAGGCTTTTGACACCCAATACCAGTTATCTTGCTGGAAAATGTAGTCTCTGCTAAACAAAATTGAAGATCTCAGAGCTAGGGTGTTCTATCAGAGGGATATTATGACCGCTTGCATCTTTTGTTTCACGGAATTTTGGCAAACTCCTTCCATTCCAGAAGCAGCAATTCAGATTGACAGGGTCACAGTACACATCCAAGACAGGACTGCTGAGTCTTCCAAAGCCAATGGTAGATGGCGGAGTATGCCTCCTGATCAACTCCTTGTGGTGTACAAACATGGCAGAGCTGTCCCAGTCCTGGAACACCTCGTGATCAAGTGCTGTCCATTTTACCTGCCACGGGAGATTTCAGTGATCTTTTTGGTAGTGGTGTACATCCCACCTAAGGCCAATATCAAATAGGCTCCAGACGAACTGAGTGATGTAATCAACAGGCCTGAAACAGCACGCCCTGATGCCTTCCCCATCGTTCTGGGAATTTTAACCAACCAGCTTAAAAAAGTCTCTGAGTAATTATTACCAACAAATCACTTGTAGAACCAGAGGAACCAACACACTGGACCACTGTTACACTGCCATCAAGAGTGTTTACTGTTCCATCCCATGCCCACACTTGGGAAAGTCCGATCACCTGGCTGTACTTCTGCTCCCAGTGTATTGGCAGAGACTGAAGACAGCAAGAAGGTATGGACAAGAGAGGCACAGGTGCACTTTGAACCGGTGGACTGGACAATATTCAGGGATGCATCTTCGAGTCTGAATGAGTACGCCACAGTTAAAACCTGTGTGGATGAGTGTGTGCCTACGAAAACTTCCTGTACATACCCAAATCAAAAGCCATGGATGGACCAGGAGTTTTGTCGTCTGCTGAGGACTAGACCTGCGGCATTTGAGTCTGGTGACCCAGGTCTGTATAAGAAAACCAGGTATGACTTGCAGAGGGTTATTTCAAGAGCTAAGGAACAATTCAAAGTGAGGCTAGAGGCGACATCGGATGCACGTCAATTCTGGCAGGGTTTGCAGGCCATTAGTTTCTACCAAGCAAAACCCAACATCATGAATGGCAGTGGCGCTTCACTCTCAGACAAGCTCAATGCCTTTTAGGCTTGCTTTGAAAGGGAGAATAAATTTATAGCACAGAAGATCCCTGCAGCGTCTGGTGGTTGTGTGATCTCAGTTTTCGAAGCCGACATCAGGCTGTCTTTCAGGAGGGTGACCCCTCACAAGGTGATAGGCCCTGATGGAGAACCCGGTAAGGCTCTGAAAATCTGTGCCAGCCAACTGGCAGGGTTGTTCAAAGACATTTTTAATCTCTCATTGTTACAGTCAGCAGTTTTCACCTGCTTCAGAAGGTCAACAATGATACCAGTGCCCAACAAGAGCAGGGTGAGCTGCCTTAATGACTATCGCCCAGGAGCACTCACATGTGTGGTGATGAAATGTTCTGAGAATTTGGTTGTGGTCAGAATCAACTCTTTCCTCAGCAAGGACCTGAACCCCCTGCAATTTGCCTATAACCACAATAGGTCTACAGCGGATTCAATGGCTCTCCACATGGCCTTGAATCACCCGGACAACACAAATACCTATATCAAGATGCTACTTACTGCCAACAGCTCTGCAGTTAACACCTTCAATTCTACAGTTCTGATCAGAATCTGGGCCTCTGTACCTCCCTCTGCAACTGGACCCTTGACTTCCTAACTAGAAGGCCGCAATTGGTGTGGATTGGAAATAACACCTCCACCTCGCTGTTAATCAACACTGGTGCACCTCAGGGATGCATGCTTAGCCCACTGCTCTACTCTCTCTGCACCCGTGACTCTGTGGCTAGGCACAGCTCAAATGCCATCTACAAATTGTTGACAGAATCTCAGATTTTGAGATTTCAGGTGACGATAGGATGTACAGGAGCAAGATATACCAGCTAGTTGAGTGGTGTTGGAGCAACAAACTTTCACTTAATGTCAGTAAGACTAAAGAACTGATTGTTGACTTCAGAAAGGGTAAGATGAGGGAACACATACTAGTCCTCGTAGAGGAATCAGAAGTGGAGACAGTGAGCAGCTTCAAGTTCCTGGTTGTCAATATAGCTGAGGACCAAACTTGGACTCACCATATCAACGCAGCTACAAAGAAGGCAAGACAGTGGCTATATTTCATTAGGAGTTTGAGGACATTTAGTTTGTCACACAAATTTCTACAAGCATAATGCAGAGAGCATTCTAACTGGCTGCAACATCCGTCTGGCATGGAGGTGGGGCTATTGCACAGGAACGAAGGAAGCTGCAGAGAGTTGTAAATTAGTCAGCTCCATCATGGGCACTAGCCTTCGTAGTATCCAGGTCACCTTCAAAGAGCGATGCCTCAGAAAGGGGGTGTTGACTTTAAGGACCTTCACCACCCACGACATGCCCTCTTCTCAGTGTTACCATCAGGAAGGAAGTACAGGAGTATGAAGGCTCATACTCAGTGATACAGGATCAGCTTTCCCTCTGCCATCCCATTTCTGATTGGAAATTGAACCCAAGAACACGACCTCACTTTTTTTTATTATTTCCTTTTTTGCACTACCAATTTAATTTATCCATTTAATATACATACAGAAAATCAGCTTTCTTTATCTCTACATTATCATGAATTGCAATGCATTGCTGGCACAAAACAACAGATGACATAACATCTGCCAGTGATATTAAAACTGATTCTGTATGTGTATGGATACGTGTGCGTGTGTGTGTGTGTGTGTGCGTGTGTTTGTGGGTGTGTGTGAATCTGAGCAGAGAGCGTATATGCGTGAGCAGAGAGTGTGTGTGAATGTGAGTAGGGAGAGTGTGTGAATGTCAGCAGGGAGAGTGTGTGAATATGAGCAGGGAGTGTGTGTGAATGTGAGCGGGGAGTGTATATATTTGAGCAGGGAGTGTATATGTGTGAGCAGTGAGTGTGTGTGAATGTGAGCAGGGTGTGTGTGTGAATGTGAGCAGGGAACGTAAATATTTGAACAGGGATTGTGTGTGAATGTGAATTGGGGGTGTGTGTAAATGTGAGCAGGGAGTGTGTACGTGTGAGCAGAGAGTGTGTGTGAATGTGAGCAGGGAGTGTGTACATTTGAGCAGGGAGTGTATATGAGTGAGCAGTGAGTGTATATGAATATGAGCAGGGAGCATGTGTGAATGTGACCAGAGAGTCTGTGTGAATGTGAGCAGGGAGTGTGTGTGAATGTGAGCAGGGAGTGTGTGTGAATGTGAGTAGGGAGTGTGTGTGAATGTGAGTAGGGAGTGTGTGTGAATGTGAGCAGGGTGTGTGTGTGTGATCAGGGAGTGTGTGTGAATTTGAGCACGGAGTGTGTGTGTGTGTGAGCAGGGAGTGTATGTGAATGTCAGCAGGGAATGTGTGTGAATGTGAGCAGAGAGTGTTTTTGTGAATGTGAGCAGGGAGTGCGTGTGTGAGCAAGGAGTGTGTGTGAATGTGAGCAGAGAATGTGTGTGAATGTGAGCAGGGAATGTGTGTGAATGTGAGCAGGGAGTGTGTGTGAATTTGAGCAGAGTGTGTGTGTGAATGTGAGCAGGGAGTGTGTGTGAATGTGAGCAGGGAGTGTCTGTGAATGTGAGCAGAGAGTGTGTGTGTGTGTGTGTGTGTGTGTGTGTGTGAAGGTGAGCAGAGAGTGTGCGTAAATGTGAGCAGGGAGTGTGTATGTGTGAGCAGGGTGTGTGTGTGAATATGGGCAGGGAGTGTTTGTGAATGTGAGCAGGGAGTGTGTGTGAATGTGAGCAGGGCGTGTGTGTAACTGTGAGCAGGGATTGTGTATGTGTGAGCAGGGTGTGTGTGTGAATATGAGCAGAGTGTGTGTGTGAATGTGAGCAGGGAGTGTGTGTGAATTTGAGCAGAGTGTGCGTGTGAATGTGAGCAGGGAGTGTGTGTGAATGTGAGCAGGGAGTGAGTGTGTGAGCAAGGAGTGTGTGTGAATGTGAGCAGAGAATGTGTGTGAATGTGAGCAGGGAATGTGTGTGAATGTGAGCAGGGAGTGTGTGTGAATTTGAGCAGAGTGTGTGTGTGAATGTGAGCAGGGAGTGTGTGTGAATGTGAGCAGGGAATGTGTGTGAATGTGAGCAGGGAGTGTGTGTGAATTTGAGCAGAGTGTGTGTGTGAATATGAGCAGAGTGTGTGTGTGAATGTGAGCAGGGAGTGTGTGTGAATTTGAGCAGAGTGTGCGTGTGAATGTGAGCAGGGAGTGTGTGTGAATGTGAGCAGGGAGTGAGTGTGTGAGCAAGGAGTGTGTGTGAATGTGAGCAGAGAATGTGTGTGAATGTGAGCAGGGAATGTGTGTGAATGTGAGCAGGGAGTGTGTGTGAATTTGAGCAGAGTGTGTGTGTGAATGTGAGCAGGGAGTGTGTGTGAATGTGAGCAGGGAGTGTCAGTGAATGTGAGCAGAGTGTGTGTGTGTGTGTGTGTGTGTGTGTGTGTGTGAAGGTGAGCAGAGAGTGTGCGTAAATGTGAGCAGGGAGTGTGTATGTGTGAGCAGGGTGTTTGTGTGAATATGGGCATGGAATGTGTGAAAGTGAGCAGGGAGTGTGTATGTGTGAGCAGGGAGAGAATGTGAATGTGAGCAGGGAGTGTGTGTGAATGTGAGCAGGGCGTGTGTGTAACTGTGAGCAGGGATTGTGTATGTGTGAGCAGGATGTGTGTGTGAATATGAGCATGGAATGTGTGAAAGTGAGCAGGGAGTGTGTATGTGTGAGCAGGGAGAGAATGTGAATGTGAGCAGGGAGTGTGTGTGAGCAGGGAGAGTGTGTGAATGTGAGCAGGCAGTGTGTATGTGCGAGCAGGAAATGTGTGTGAATGTGAGCAGGGAGTGTGCATGTGTGAGCAGGGAGTGCGTGAATGAGAGCAGGGAGTGTGTGTGAATGTGAGCACAGCATGTATATGTGTGAGCAAGGAGTGTGTGTGAATGTGAGCAGGGAATGTGTGTGAATGAGCAGGGTGTGTTTGTGAATGTGAGAAGGGTGAGAGTGTGAATGTGAGCAGGGAGTGGGTATGTGTGAGCAGGAAGTGTATATGTGTGAGCAGGGATTGTGTGTGAATATGAGCAGGGAGTGTGTGTGTGTGTGTGAGCATGGAGTGTTTGTGTGAGCAGGCAGTGTGCGTGAATGTGAGCAGGGAGTGTGTGTGAATATGAGCAGGGAGTGTGTGTAAATGTGAGCAGGGAGTGTGTGTGTGATTGTGAGCAGTAAGTGTGTGCAAGTGAGCAGTGAGTGTGTGTGAATGTGAGTAGAGAGTGTGCGTGTGTGAATGTGAGCAGGGAAAGTGTGTGAATGTGAGCAGGGAGTGTGTGTGAACAGAGAGTGTGTGTGAATGTGAGCATGCAATGTGTGTGAGCAGGGGGAGTGTTGTTGAATGTTAGCAGGGAATGTGTGTGAATGTGAGCAGGCAATGTGTATATGGGAGCAGGAAGTGTGTGTGAATGTGAGCAGGGAGTGTATGTGTGAGCAGGGAGTGTGTGTGAATGTGAGCAGGGAGAGTGTATGTGTGGGCAGGAAGTGTATATGTGTGAACAGGGAGTGTATATGTGTGAGCAGGGAGTGTGTGTGAATGTGAGCTGAGAGTGTGTGTGAATGTGAGCAGCCTGTGTGTGTGAATGTGAGCAGGGAGTTTATGTGAATGTGAGCAGGGAATACGTGTGAATGTGAGCAGGGAGTGTGTGAACGTGAGCAGGAAATGTGTGTAAATGTGAGCTGGCAGTTTGTGTGTGAATGTGAGAGGTGAATGTGTATCAATGTGAGCAGTGTGTATGTATGTGTGAGCAGGGAGTGTGTGTGAATGTGAGCAGGGAGTGTGTGTGAATGTGAGCTGGGAGTTTGTGTATGAATGTGAGAGCTGAATGTGTATGAATGTGAGCAGCGCATGTGTGAATGTGAGCAGGGAATGTGTGTGAATGTGAGCAGAGCATGTATATGTGTGAGCAAAGAGTGTGTGCGAATGTGAGCAGGGAGTGTGTGTGAATGTGAGCAGGGAGTGTGTGTGAATGTGAGCTGGGAGTTTGTGTATGAATGTGAGAGGTGAATGTGTATGAATGTGAGCAGCGCATGTGTGAATGTGAGCAGGGAATGTGTGTGAATGTGAGCAGAGCATGTATATGTGTGAGCAAAGAGTGTGTGCGAATGTGAGCAGGGAATGTGTGTGAATGAGCAGGGTGTGTTTGTGAATGTGAGCAGGGAGTTAGTGTGAATATGAGCAGGGTGAGAGTGTGAATGTGAGCAGAGAGTGCATGTTAATGTGAGCAGGAACTGTATATGTGTGAGCAGGGAATGTGTGTGAATGAGCAGAGAGTGCATGTAAATGTGAGCAGGGAGTGCGTGTGTGTGAGCAGAGTGTTTATGTGAATGTGAACAGGGAGTGTGTATGTGTGAGCAGGAAGTGTTAATGTGTGAACAAGGATTGTTTGTGAAAGTGAGCAGGGAGTGTGTATGTGTGAGCAGGGAGTGTTTGTGTGAGCAGGCAGTGTGCGTGAATGTGAGCAGGTAGTGTGTGTGAATATGAGCAGTGAGTGTGTGAAAGTGAGCAGTGAGTGTGTGTGAATGTGAGCAGGGAGTGTGTGTGTGTGAATGTGAGCAGGGAAAGTGTGTGAATGTGAGCAGGGAGTGTGTGTGAACAGAGAGTGTGTGTGAATGTGAGCATGCAATGTGTGTGAGCAGGGGGAGTGTTGTTGAATGTTAGCAGGGAATGTGTATATGGGAGCAGGAAGTGTGTGTGAATGTGAGCAAGGGAGTGTGTATGTGTGAGCAGGCAGCATGTGTGAATGTGAACAGAGTGTGTGTGTGAATGTGAGCAGGGAGTGTGTGTGAATGTGAGCAGGGAGTGTATATGTTTGACCAGGGAATGTATATGTGTGAGCAGGGAGTGTGTGTGAATGTGAGCAGATTGTGTGTGTGAATGTGAGCAGGTAGTGTGTGTGAATGTGAGCAGGGAGAGTGTATGTGTGAGCAGGAAGTGTATATGTGTGAGCAGGGAGTGTGTGTGAATGTGAGCAGAGAGTGTGTGCGAATGTGAGCAGGGAGTGTATGTGTGAGCAGGGAGTGTGTGTGAATGTGAGCAGGGAGAGTGTATGTGTGGGCAGGAAGTGTATATGTGTGAACAGGGAGTGTATATGTGTGAGCAGGGAGTGTGTGTGAATGTGAGCTGAGAGTGTGTGTGAATGTGAGCAGCCTGTGTGTGTGAATGTGAGCAGGGAGTTTATGTGAATGTGAGCAGGGAGTACGTGTGAATGTGAGCAGGGAGTGTGTGAACGTGAGCAGGAAATGTGTGTGAATGTGAGCTGGCAGTTAGTGTGTGAATGTGAGAGGTGAATGTGTATCAATGTGAGCAGTGTGTATGTATGTGTGAGCAGGGATTGTGTGTGAATGTGAGCAGGGAGTGTGTGTGAATATGAGCCAGTAATGTGTGTAAATATGAGCAGTGAGTGTGTGAATGTGAGCAGGAAATGTGTGTAAATGTGAGCTGGGAGTTTGTGTATGAATGTGAGAGGTGAATGTGTATGAATGTGAGCAGTGCGTGTGTGAATGTGAGCAGGGAATGTGTGTGAATGTGAGCAGGCAGTGTGTATGTGTGAGCAGGAAATGTGTGTGAATGTGAGCAGGGAGTGTGTGTGAATGTGAGCAGAGCATGTATATGTGTGAGCAAAGAGTGTGTGCGAATGTGAGCAGGGAATGTGTGTGAATGAGCAGGGTGTGTTTGTGAATGTGATCAGGGAGAGTGTGTGTGAATGTGATCAGGGAGTGAGTGTGAATGTGAGCAGGGAGTGTGTGTGAATGTGAGCAGGGAGTGTGTATGTGTCAGCAGGGTGTGTGTGTAAATGTGAGCAGAGTGTGTCTGAATGTGAGCAGGGAGTGTGTCTGAATGTGAGCAGGGAGTTTGTGTGAGCAGGGAGTGCATGTCTGTGAATGTGAGCAGGGAAAGTGTGTGAATGTGAGCAGGGAGCATGTGTGAATGTGAGCAGATTGTGTGTGTGAATGTGAGCAGGGAGTGTGTGTGAATGTGAGCAGCCAGTGTGTGTGAATGTGAGCAGGGAGTTTGTGTGAATGTGAGCAGGGAGTACGTGTGAATGTTAGCAGGGAGTGTGTGTAAGTGTGAGCAGGGAGTTTGTGTAAATGTGAGAAAGGAGTGTGTGTGTTAATGTAATCAGGGAGTGTGTGTGAATGTGAGCAGCGAGTTTGTGTGAGTTGGGAGTGTGTGTGTGAATGTGCGCAGGGATTGTGTGTGAATGTGAGCAGGGAGTGTGTGTGAATGTGAGCAGGGAGTGTGTGTGAATGTGAGCATGCAGTGTGTGTGAGCAGGGGGAGTGTTGTTGAATGTTAGCAGGGAATCTGTGTGAATGTGAGCAGGCAGTGTGTATGTGGGAGCAGGAAGTGTGTGTGAATGTGAGCAGGGAGTGTATATGTGTGAGTAGGGAGCATGTGTGAATGTGAGCTGAGAGTGTGTGTGAATGTGAGCAGCCAGTGTGTGTGAATGTGAGCAGGGAGTTTATGTGAATGTGAGCAGGGAGTACGTGTGAATGTGAGCAGGAAATGTGTGTAAATGTGAGCTGGGAGTTTGTGTGTGAATGTGAGAGGTGAATGTGTTTCAATATGAGCAGTGTGTATGTATGTGTGTGCAGGGAGTGTCTGTGAATGTGAGCAGGGAGTGTGTGTAAATATGAGCCAGGAATGTGTGTAAATGTGAGCAGGGAGTGTGTGAATGTGAGCAGGAAATGGGTGTAAATGTGAGCTGGGTGTTTGTGTCTGAATGTGAGAGGTGAATGTGTATGAATGTGAGCACCGTGTGTGTATGTGTGAGCAGGGAGTGTGTCTGAATGTGAGCAGGGAATGTGGTGAATATGAGCTAGGAATGTGTATGAATGTGAACAGGGAATGTGTGAATGTGAGCAGGGAGTGTGTGTAAATGTGAGCAAGGAGGGTGTGTGTGAATGTGATCAGGGAGTGTGTGTGAATGAGAGCAGGGAGTGTGTGTGAATGTGAGCAGCGAGTGTGTATGTGTGAGGAGGGAGTGTGTGTAAATGTGAGCAGAGTGTGTGTGAATGTGAGCAGGGAGAGTGTGTGAATGTGAGCAGAGAGTGCGTGTGAGCAGGGAGTGTATGTGTGAGTAGAGAGTGTGTATGCGAATGTGAGCAGGGAGTGTGTGTGAATGTGAGCAGGGAGTGTGTATGTGGGAGCAGGGAGAGTGTGAATGTGAGCAGGGAGTGTGTGTGAATGTGATCAGGGAGTGTGTGTGAATGTGAGCAGGGAGTCTGTGTGAATGTGAGCAGGGAGTGTGTATGTGTGAGCAGGCAGTGTGCGTGTATGTGAGCAGGGAGTGTATGTGAGCAGGGACTGCATGTCTGAGCAGGGAGTGTAAGCGTGTGAATGTGAGCAGGGAATGTGTGAATGTGAGCAGGTAGCGTGTGTGAATGTGAGCAGAGTGCATTTATGAATGTGAGCAGGTAGTGTGTGTGAATGTGATCAGGGAGTGTGTGTGAATGTGAGCAGGGAGTGTGTGTGAATGTGAGCAGTGAGTGTGTGTGAATGTGAGTAGGGAGTGTGTGTGTGTGAATGTGAGCAGGGAAAGTGTGTGAATGTGAGCAGGGAGTGTGTGTGAACAGAGAGTGTGTGTGAATGTGAGCATGCAATGTGTGTGAGCAGGGGGAGTGTTGTTGAATGTTAGCAGGGAATGTGTGTGAATGTGAGCAGGCAATGTGTATATGGGAGCAGGAAGTGTGTGTGAATGTGAGCAAGGGAGTGTGTATGTGTGAGCAGGAAGCATGTGTGAATGTGAGCAGAGTGTGTGTGTGAATGTGAGCAGGGGGTGTGTATGTGTGGGCAGGAAGTGTATATGTGTGAACAGGGAGTGTATATGTGTGAGTAGGGTGCATGTGTGAATGTGAGCTGAGAGTGTGTGTGAATGTGAGCAGCCTGTGTGTGTGAATGTGAGCAGGGAGTACGTGTGAATGTGAGCAGGGAGTGTGTGAACGTGAGCAGGAAATGTGTGTGAATGTGAGCTGGCAGTTTGTGTGTGAATGTGAGAAGTGAATGTGTATCAATGTGAGCAGTGTGTATGTATGTGTGAGCAGGGAGTGTGTGTGAATGTGAGCAGCCAGTGTGTGTGAATGTGAGCAGGGAGTTTGTGTGAATGTGAGCAGGAGTACGTGTCAATGTTAGCAGGGAGTGTGTGTAGGTGTGAGCAGGGAGTGTGTGTAAATGTGAGCAAGGACTGTGTGTGTGAATGTAATCAGGGAGTGTGTGTGAATGTGAGCAGCGAGTTTGTGTGAGTAGGGAGTGTGTGTGTGAATGTGCGCAGGGAATGTGTGTGAATGTGAGCAGGGAGTGTGTGTGAATGTGAGCATGCAGTGTGTGTGAGCAGGGGGAGTGTTGTTGAATGTTAGCAGGGAATCTGTGTGAATGTGAGCAGGCAATGTGTATGTGGGAGCAGGAAGTGTGTGTGAATGTGAGCAGGGAGTGTGTGTGAATATGAGCCAGGAATGTGTGTAATTGTGAGCAGGGAGTTTGTGTATGAATGTGAGAGGTGAATGTGTATGAATGTGAGCAGCGCGTGTGTGAATGTGAGCAGGGAATGTGTGTGAATGTGAGCAGACAGTGTGTATGTGTGAGCAGGAAATGTGTGTGAATGTGAGCAGGGAGTGTGTGTGAATGTGAGCAGAGCATGTATATGTGTGAGCAAAGAGTGTGTGCGAATGTGAGCAAGGAATGTGTGTGAATGAGCAGGGTGTGTTTGTGAATGTGAGCAGGGAGAGTGTGTGTGAATGTGATCAGGGAGTGTGTGTGAATGTGAGCATGCAGTGTGTGTGAGCAGGGAGAGTGTTGTTGAATGTCAGCAGGGAATGTGTGTGAAAGTGAGCAGACAGTGTGTATGTAGGAGCAGGAATATGTGTGTGAAAGAGAGCAGGGAGTGTGTATGTGTGAGCAGGCAGTGTGCGTGTATGTGTGCAGGGAGTGTGTATGAGCAGGGTGTGTATGTCTGAGCAGGGAGTGTGTGTGTGAATGTGAGCAGGGTGCGTGTGTGAATGTGAGCAGAGTGCATGTGTGAATAGGAGCAGGGAGTGTGTGTGAATGTGAGCAGGGAGTACGTGTGAATGTGAGCAGGGAGCGTGTGTGAATGTGAGCAGGGAGTGTGTATGTTTCAGCAGGGAGTGAGTGTGAATGTGAGTAGGGAGTGTGTGTGAATGTGAGCAGAGAGTGTGTGTGAATGTGAGCAGGGAGTTTATGTGAATGTGAGCAGGGAGTACGTGTGAATGTGAGCAGGAAATGTGTGTAAATGTGAGCTGGGAGTTTGTGTGTGAATGTGAGAGGTGAATGTGTTTCAATATGAGCAGTGTGTATGTATGTGTGTGCAGGGAGTGTCTGTGAATGTGAGCAGGGAGTGTGTGTAAATATGAGCCAGGAATGTGTGTAAATGTGAGCAGGGAGTGTGTGAATGTGAGCAGGAAATGGGTGTAAATGTGAGCTGGGTGTTTGTGTCTGAATGTGAGAGGTGAATGTGTATGAATGTGAGCACCGTGTGTGTATGTGTGAGCAGGGAGTGTGTCTGAATGTGAGCAGGGAATGTGGTGAATATGAGCTAGGAATGTGTATGAATGTGAACAGGGAATGTGTGAATGTGAGCAGGGAGTGTGTGTAAATGTGAGCAAGGAGGGTGTGTGTGAATGTGATCAGGGAGTGTGTGTGAATGAGAGCAGGGAGTGTGTGTGAATGTGAGCAGCGAGTGTGTATGTGTGAGGAGGGAGTGTGTGTAAATGTGAGCAGAGTGTGTGTGAATGTGAGCAGGGAGAGTGTGTGAATGTGAGCAGAGAGTGCGTGTGAGCAGGGAGTGTATGTGTGAGTAGAGAGTGTGTATGCGAATGTGAGCAGGGAGTGTGTGTGAATGTGAGCAGGGAGTGTGTATGTGGGAGCAGGGAGAGTGTGAATGTGAGCAGGGAGTGTGTGTGAATGTGATCAGGGAGTGTGTGTGAATGTGAGCAGGGAGTCTGTGTGAATGTGAGCAGGGAGTGTGTATGTGTGAGCAGGCAGTGTGCGTGTATGTGAGCAGGGAGTGTATGTGAGCAGGGACTGCATGTCTGAGCAGGGAGTGTAAGCGTGTGAATGTGAGCAGGGAATGTGTGAATGTGAGCAGGTAGCGTGTGTGAATGTGAGCAGAGTGCATTTATGAATGTGAGCAGGTAGTGTGTGTGAATGTGATCAGGGAGTGTGTGTGAATGTGAGCAGGGAGTGTGTGTGAATGTGAGCAGTGAGTGTGTGTGAATGTGAGTAGGGAGTGTGTGTGTGTGAATGTGAGCAGGGAAAGTGTGTGAATGTGAGCAGGGAGTGTGTGTGAACAGAGAGTGTGTGTGAATGTGAGCATGCAATGTGTGTGAGCAGGGGGAGTGTTGTTGAATGTTAGCAGGGAATGTGTGTGAATGTGAGCAGGCAATGTGTATATGGGAGCAGGAAGTGTGTGTGAATGTGAGCAAGGGAGTGTGTATGTGTGAGCAGGAAGCATGTGTGAATGTGAGCAGAGTGTGTGTGTGAATGTGAGCAGGGGGTGTGTATGTGTGGGCAGGAAGTGTATATGTGTGAACAGGGAGTGTATATGTGTGAGTAGGGTGCATGTGTGAATGTGAGCTGAGAGTGTGTGTGAATGTGAGCAGCCTGTGTGTGTGAATGTGAGCAGGGAGTACGTGTGAATGTGAGCAGGGAGTGTGTGAACGTGAGCAGGAAATGTGTGTGAATGTGAGCTGGCAGTTTGTGTGTGAATGTGAGAAGTGAATGTGTATCAATGTGAGCAGTGTGTATGTATGTGTGAGCAGGGAGTGTGTGTGAATGTGAGCAGCCAGTGTGTGTGAATGTGAGCAGGGAGTTTGTGTGAATGTGAGCAGGAGTACGTGTCAATGTTAGCAGGGAGTGTGTGTAGGTGTGAGCAGGGAGTGTGTGTAAATGTGAGCAAGGACTGTGTGTGTGAATGTAATCAGGGAGTGTGTGTGAATGTGAGCAGCGAGTTTGTGTGAGTAGGGAGTGTGTGTGTGAATGTGCGCAGGGAATGTGTGTGAATGTGAGCAGGGAGTGTGTGTGAATGTGAGCATGCAGTGTGTGTGAGCAGGGGGAGTGTTGTTGAATGTTAGCAGGGAATCTGTGTGAATGTGAGCAGGCAATGTGTATGTGGGAGCAGGAAGTGTGTGTGAATGTGAGCAGGGAGTGTGTGTGAATATGAGCCAGGAATGTGTGTAATTGTGAGCAGGGAGTTTGTGTATGAATGTGAGAGGTGAATGTGTATGAATGTGAGCAGCGCGTGTGTGAATGTGAGCAGGGAATGTGTGTGAATGTGAGCAGACAGTGTGTATGTGTGAGCAGGAAATGTGTGTGAATGTGAGCAGGGAGTGTGTGTGAATGTGAGCAGAGCATGTATATGTGTGAGCAAAGAGTGTGTGCGAATGTGAGCAAGGAATGTGTGTGAATGAGCAGGGTGTGTTTGTGAATGTGAGCAGGGAGAGTGTGTGTGAATGTGATCAGGGAGTGTGTGTGAATGTGAGCATGCAGTGTGTGTGAGCAGGGAGAGTGTTGTTGAATGTCAGCAGGGAATGTGTGTGAAAGTGAGCAGACAGTGTGTATGTGGGAGCAGGAATATGTGTGTGAAAGAGAGCAGGGAGTGTGTATGTGTGAGCAGGCAGTGTGCGTGTATGTGTGCAGGGAGTGTGTATGAGCAGGGTGTGTATGTCTGAGCAGGGAGTGTGTGTGTGAATGTGAGCAGGGTGCGTGTGTGAATGTGAGCAGAGTGCATGTGTGAATAGGAGCAGGGAGTGTGTGTGAATGTGAGCAGGGAGTACGTGTGAATGTGAGCAGGGAGCGTGTGTGAATGTGAGCAGGGAGTGTGTATGTTTCAGCAGGGAGTGAGTGTGAATGTGAGTAGGGAGTGTGTGTGAATGTGAGCAGAGAGTGTGTGTGAATGTGAGCAGACAGTGTGTGTAAATGTGAGCTGGGAGTTTGTGTGTGAATGTGAGAGGTAAATGTGTATGAATGTGAGCACCGTGTGTGTATGTGTGAGCTCGGAGTGTGTATGAATATGAGCAGGGAGTGTGTATAAATGTGAGCAGAGAGTGTGTGTGTGAATGTGATCAGGGAGTGTGTGTGAATGTGATCAGGGAGTGTGTGTGAATGTGAGCAGGGAGTGTGTATGTGTGAGCAGGCAGTGTGCGAGTATGTGAGCAGGGAGTGTGTGTGAGTAGGTAGTGCATGTCTGAGCAGGGAGTGTGTGCGTGAGAAAGTGAGCAGGGAGTGTGTATGTGTGAGCAGGCAGTGTGCGTGTATGTGAGCAGGGAGTGTCTGTGAGCAGGGAGTGCATGTCTGAGCAGGGAGTGTGAGCAGGGAATGTGTGAATGTGAGCAGGGAGCATGTGTGAACGTGAGCAGAGTGCGTGTGTGAATGTGAGCAGGGAGTGTGTGTAAATGTGAGCTAGGAATGTGTATGCATGTGAACAGGGAATGTGTGAATGTGAGGAGTGAGTGTGTGTGAATGTGAGCAGGGAGTGTGTGTAAATGTGAGCAGGGAGTGTGTGTATGAATGTGATCAGGGAGTGTGTGTGAATGTGAGCAAGGAGTGTGCGTGAATGTGAGCAGGGAGTGTGTATGTGCGAGCAGGGAGTGTGTGTAAATGTGAGTAGAGTGTGTGTGAATGTGAGCAGGGAGTATGTGTGAATGTGAGCAGGGAGCGTGTGTATGTGTGAGCAGGGAGTGTGTGTAAATGTGAGCAGAGTGTGTGTGAATGTGAGCAGGGAGTTTGTGTGAGCAGAGAGTGTATGTGTGAGCAGGGAGTGTGTATGTGAATGTGAGCAGGGAATGTGTGTGAATGTGAGCAGGGAGTGTATATGTTTGACCAGGGAATGTATATGTGTGAGCAGGGAGTGTGTGTGAATGTGAGCAGGCAGCGTGTGTATGTGTGAGCAGGGAGTGTGTGTAAATGTGAGCAGAGTGTGTGTGAATGTTAGCAGGGAGCGTGTGTGAATGTGAGCAGAGTGCGTGTATGAATGTGAGCAGGGAGTGTGTGTGAATGTGATCAGGGAGTGTGTGTGAATGTGAGCAGGGAGTGTGTGTGAATGTGAGCAGGGAGTGTGTGTAAATGTGAGCAGGGAGTGTGTGTGTGAATGTGATCAGGGAGTGTGTGTGAATGTGAGCAGGGAGTGTGTGTGAATGTTATCAGGGAGTGTGTGTGAATGTGAGCAGGGAGTGTGTATGTTTCAGCAAGGAGTGTGTGTGAATGTGAGCAGGGAGTGCGCGTGTGAATGGGAGCAGGTAGTGTGTGTGAATGTAAAGCAGGGGGTGTGTATGTGTGAGCAGGGAGTGTATATGTGTGAGCAGGGAGTGTGTGTGTGATGGTGAGCAGGGAATGTGTGTGTGTGAGCAGGGAGTGTGTGTGAATGTGAGTAGGGAGCGTGTGTGAATGTGAGCAGACAGTGTGTGTGAATGTGAGCAGGGAGTTTATTTGAATGTGAGCAGGGAGTACATGTGAATGTGAGCAGGGAGTGTGTGAATGTGAGCAGGTAATGTGTGTAAATGTGAGTTGGGAGTTTGTGTGTGAATGTGAGAGGTGAATGTGTTTCAATATGAGCAGTGTGTATGTATGTGTGTGCAGGGAGTGTGTGTGAATGTGAGCAGGGAGTGTGTGTAAATATGAGGCAGGAATGTGTGTAAATGTGAGCAGGGAGTGTGTGAATGTGAGCAAGAAATGGGTGTAAATGTGAGCTGGTAGTTTGTGTCTGAATGTGAGAGGTGAATGTGTATGAATGTGAGCACCGTGTGTGTATGTGTGAGCAGGGAGTGTGTCTGAATGTGAGCAGGGAATGTGGTGAATGTGAGCTAGGAATGTATATGAATGTGAACAGGGAATGTGTGAATGTGAGCAGGGAGTGTGTGAATGTGATCAGGGAGTGTGTGTGAATGTGATCAGGGAGTGAGTGTGAATGTGAGCAGGGAGAGTGTGTGAATGTGAGCAGGGAGTGTGTATGTGTCAGCAGGGTGTGTGTGTAAATGTGAGCAGAGTGTGTCTGAATGTGAGCAGGGAGTGTGTCTGAATGTGAGCAGGGAGTTTGTGTGAGCAGGGAGTGTATGTCTGTGAATGTGAGCAGGGAAAGTGTGTGAATGTGAGCAGGGAGCATGTGTGAATGTGAGCAGATTGTGTGTGTGAATGTGAGCAGGGAGTGTGTGTGAATGTGAGGAGGGAGTGCATATGTGTGAGTAGGGAGTGTGTGTGAATGTGAGCAGACAGTGTGTGTAAATGTGAGCTGGGAGTTTGTGTGTGAATGTGAGAGGTAAATGTGTATGAATGTGAGCACCGTGTGTGTATGTGTGAGCTCGGAGTGTGTATGAATATGAGCAGGGAGTGTGTATAAATGTGAGCAGAGAGTGTGTGTGTGAATGTGATCAGGGAGTGTGTGTGAATGTGATCAGGGAGTGTGTGTGAATGTGAGCAGGGAGTGTGTATGTGTGAGCAGGCAGTGTGCGAGTATGTGAGCAGGGAGTGTGTGTGAGTAGGTAGTGCATGTCTGAGCAGGGAGTGTGTGCGTGAGAAAGTGAGCAGGGAGTGTGTATGTGTGAGCAGGCAGTGTGCGTGTATGTGAGCAGGGAGTGTCTGTGAGCAGGGAGTGCATGTCTGAGCAGGGAGTGTGAGCAGGGAATGTGTGAATGTGAGCAGGGAGCATGTGTGAACGTGAGCAGAGTGCGTGTGTGAATGTGAGCAGGGAGTGTGTGTAAATGTGAGCTAGGAATGTGTATGCATGTGAACAGGGAATGTGTGAATGTGAGGAGTGAGTGTGTGTGAATGTGAGCAGGGAGTGTGTGTAAATGTGAGCAGGGAGTGTGTGTATGAATGTGATCAGGGAGTGTGTGTGAATGTGAGCAAGGAGTGTGCGTGAATGTGAGCAGGGAGTGTGTATGTGCGAGCAGGGAGTGTGTGTAAATGTGAGTAGAGTGTGTGTGAATGTGAGCAGGGAGTATGTGTGAATGTGAGCAGGGAGCGTGTGTATGTGTGAGCAGGGAGTGTGTGTAAATGTGAGCAGAGTGTGTGTGAATGTGAGCAGGGAGTTTGTGTGAGCAGAGAGTGTATGTGTGAGCAGGGAGTGTGTATGTGAATGTGAGCAGGGAATGTGTGTGAATGTGAGCAGGGAGTGTATATGTTTGACCAGGGAATGTATATGTGTGAGCAGGGAGTGTGTGTGAATGTGAGCAGGCAGCGTGTGTATGTGTGAGCAGGGAGTGTGTGTAAATGTGAGCAGAGTGTGTGTGAATGTTAGCAGGGAGCGTGTGTGAATGTGAGCAGAGTGCGTGTATGAATGTGAGCAGGGAGTGTGTGTGAATGTGATCAGGGAGTGTGTGTGAATGTGAGCAGGGAGTGTGTGTGAATGTGAGCAGGGAGTGTGTGTAAATGTGAGCAGGGAGTGTGTGTGTGAATGTGATCAGGGAGTGTGTGTGAATGTGAGCAGGGAGTGTGTGTGAATGTTATCAGGGAGTGTGTGTGAATGTGAGCAGGGAGTGTGTATGTTTCAGCAAGGAGTGTGTGTGAATGTGAGCAGGGAGTGCGCGTGTGAATGGGAGCAGGTAGTGTGTGTGAATGTAAAGCAGGGGGTGTGTATGTGTGAGCAGGGAGTGTATATGTGTGAGCAGGGAGTGTGTGTGTGATGGTGAGCAGGGAATGTGTGTGTGTGAGCAGGGAGTGTGTGTGAATGTGAGTAGGGAGCGTGTGTGAATGTGAGCAGACAGTGTGTGTGAATGTGAGCAGGGAGTTTATTTGAATGTGAGCAGGGAGTACATGTGAATGTGAGCAGGGAGTGTGTGAATGTGAGCAGGTAATGTGTGTAAATGTGAGTTGGGAGTTTGTGTGTGAATGTGAGAGGTGAATGTGTTTCAATATGAGCAGTGTGTATGTATGTGTGTGCAGGGAGTGTGTGTGAATGTGAGCAGGGAGTGTGTGTAAATATGAGGCAGGAATGTGTGTAAATGTGAGCAGGGAGTGTGTGAATGTGAGCAAGAAATGGGTGTAAATGTGAGCTGGTAGTTTGTGTCTGAATGTGAGAGGTGAATGTGTATGAATGTGAGCACCGTGTGTGTATGTGTGAGCAGGGAGTGTGTCTGAATGTGAGCAGGGAATGTGGTGAATGTGAGCTAGGAATGTATATGAATGTGAACAGGGAATGTGTGAATGTGAGCAGGGAGTGTGTGAATGTGATCAGGGAGTGTGTGTGAATGTGATCAGGGAGTGAGTGTGAATGTGAGCAGGGAGAGTGTGTGAATGTGAGCAGGGAGTGTGTATGTGTCAGCAGGGTGTGTGTGTAAATGTGAGCAGAGTGTGTCTGAATGTGAGCAGGGAGTGTGTCTGAATGTGAGCAGGGAGTTTGTGTGAGCAGGGAGTGTATGTCTGTGAATGTGAGCAGGGAAAGTGTGTGAATGTGAGCAGGGAGCATGTGTGAATGTGAGCAGATTGTGTGTGTGAATGTGAGCAGGGAGTGTGTGTGAATGTGAGGAGGGAGTGCATATGTGTGAGTAGGGAGTGTGTGTGAATGTGAGCAGCCAGTGTGTGTGAATGTGAGCAGGGAGTTTGTGTGAATGTGAGCAGGGAGTACGTGTGAATGTTAGCAGGGAGTGTGTGTAAGTGTGAGTAGGGAGTGTGTGTAAATGTGAGCAAGGAGTGTGTGTGTGAATGTGATCAGGGAGTGTGTGTGAATGTGAGCAGCGAGTTTGTGTGAGTAGGGAGTGTGTGTTTGAATGTGCGCAGGGAATGTGTGTGAATGTGAGCAGGGAGTGTGTGTGAATGTGAGCATGCAGTGTGTGTGAGCAGGGGGAGTGTTGTTGAATGTTAGCAGGGAATCTGTGTGAATGTGAGCAGGTAGTGTGTATGTGGGAGCAGGAAGTGTGTGTGAATGTGAGCATGCAGTGTGTGTGAGCAGGGGGAGTGTTGTTGAATGTTAGCAGGGAATCTGTGTGAATGTGAGCAGGTAGTGTGTATGTGGGAGCAGGAAGTGTGTGTGAATGTGAGCTGAGAGTGTGTGTGAATGTGAGCAGACAGTGTGTGTGAATGTGAGCAGGGAGTTTATGTGAATGTGAGCAGGGAGTACATGCGAATGTGAGCAGGGAGTGTGTGAATGTGAGCAGGAAATGTGTGTAAATGTGAGCTGGGAGTTTGTGTGTGAATGTGAGAGGTGAATGTGTTTCAATATGAGCAGTGTGTATGTATGTGTGTGCAGGGAGTGTGTGTGAATGTGAGCAGGGAGTGTGTGTAAATATGAGCCAGGAATGTGTGTAAATATGAGCCAGGAATGTGTGTAAATGTGAGCAGGGAGTGTGTGAATGTGAGCAGGAAATGGGTGTAAATGTGAGCAGGGAGAGTATGTGTGAGCAGGGAGTGTGTGTGAATGTGAGCAGGGAGAGTGTATGTGTGGGCAGGAAGTGTATATGTGTGAACAGGGAGTGTATATGTGTGAGCAGGGAGTGTGTGTGAATGTGAGCTGAGAGTGTGTGTTAATGTGAGCAGCCTGTGTGTGTGAATGTGAGCAGGGAGTTTATGTGAATGTGAGCAGGGAGTACGTGTGAATGTGAGCAGGAAATGTGTGTGAATGTGAGCTGGCAGTTTGTGTGTGAATGTGAGAGGTGAATGTGTATCAATGTGAGCAGTGTGTATGTATGTGTGAGCAGGGATTGTGTGTGAATGTGAGCAGGGAGTGTGTGTGAATATGAGCCAGTAATGTGTGTAAATATGAGCAGTGAGTGTGTGAATGTGAGCAGGAAATGTGTGTAAATGTGAGCTGGGAGTTTGTGTATGAATGTGAGAGGTGAATGTGTATGAATGTGAGCAGTGCGTGTGTGAATGTGAGCAGGGAATGTGTGTGAATGTGAGCAGGCAGTGTGTATGTGTGAGCAGGAAATGTGTGTGAATGTGAGCAGGGAGTGTGTGTGAATGTGAGCAGAGCATGTATATGTGTGAGCAAAGAGTGTGTGCGAATGTGAGCAGGGAATGTGTGTGAATGAGCAGGGTGTGTTTGTGAATGTGATCAGGGAGAGTGTGTGTGAATGTGATCAGGGAGTGAGTGTGAATGTGAGCAGGGAGTGTGTGTGAATGTGAGCAGGGAGTGTGTATGTGTCAGCAGGGTGTGTGTGTAAATGTGAGCAGAGTGTGTCTGAATGTGAGCAGGGAGTGTGTCTGAATGTGAGCAGGGAGTTTGTGTGAGCAGGGAGTGCATGTCTGTGAATGTGAGCAGGGAAAGTGTGTGAATGTGAGCAGGGAGCATGTGTGAATGTGAGCAGATTGTGTGTGTGAATGTGAGCAGGGAGTGTGTGTGAATGTGAGCAGCCAGTGTGTGTGAATGTGAGCAGGGAGTTTGTGTGAATGTGAGCAGGGAGTACGTGTGAATGTTAGCAGGGAGTGTGTGTAAGTGTGAGCAGGGAGTTTGTGTAAATGTGAGAAAGGAGTGTGTGTGTTAATGTAATCAGGGAGTGTGTGTGAATGTGAGCAGCGAGTTTGTGTGAGTTGGGAGTGTGTGTGTGAATGTGCGCAGGGATTGTGTGTGAATGTGAGCAGGGAGTGTGTGTGAATGTGAGCAGGGAGTGTGTGTGAATGTGAGCATGCAGTGTGTGTGAGCAGGGGGAGTGTTGTTGAATGTTAGCAGGGAATCTGTGTGAATGTGAGCAGGCAGTGTGTATGTGGGAGCAGGAAGTGTGTGTGAATGTGAGCAGGGAGTGTATATGTGTGAGTAGGGAGCATGTGTGAATGTGAGCTGAGAG